>NC_064816.1:143537461-143563031 GCF_023721935.1 Panthera uncia | reverse complement strand
TCTCTCTCTGTCCCAAAAATAAATAAAAAACGTTGAAAAAAAAAATTTTAAAGTTATCCATTTATATATTAAATTGAAGCCTTTCTTAAAAATGTAAAGCTCAATTATTCAAAAGAGTTTTAAATCTGTTAGTATAGAGCAATGCATTAGAAACATATCAATCGTGCTTTTAATGCCACACACATAGTTTTAAATCATGTAGATCAGGGTATGCAACCTGTATCCAACAAATATTTATTAAGCACTCACTGTGTGACAGGAACTGTACTAAATACTGGGGATACATGATCAACAAAATAGTCACATCTCCTGCTCCCACAGAACCTCCTATGGGTATGGATACCTAGGATAACTGTAATACATTGTGATAAGTAGAAATACCTGATGCTCTGAGAGCATATGAAAAGCATTTAACCCAGGGGTGGTGGATTCAGAAAAGACATCTCAACTTAAGCATGAAGGATGAATAGGAATTAGCCTGATGAAAGGGAACAGGGAGGGCAAAACCTTTTTCCAAGTAGGCAAACAGTGTGCAAGATCAAAAAGCAAGAGAAAGCATGGAACATGACATTGAGGATGGGCACGAAGAGACTTGGGGCTAGCGAGCTAAGTATGGGCCAGGTCAGAGGGCAGTGGAAATCAATTTCAAGAACTTGGAAATCATCTTGAGGGGAATGAGGTGCCATTGAAGGGGTTTAAAGGGAAATGCACTTTATCAGATTTGCTTATAAAATTACTCCAGTTGCATCATGCAGAATGGATTCGATGGGCTCACACTGGAGGAAACCAGTTAAAAGACTGGTTTGTGTAGGTTACAGAGTTCCAGGTAATAAGCTAGATAATTGATTTATTCATTCAACTAAGTTTTATTGATCCCCATACAAGGGGCTTGGGATACACTGGTGACAAGGCAGATATGATTTATCCTCATGATCTTTAAAGCTGAAAGAGAGAGAAAGAGAGAGAAAGAGAGGAAGAGAGAGGAAGAGAGAGAGAGAGAGAGATTGAGACTCAATATGTAATAAAACAATAGTGGCCCCAGAGTAGTCATGGTAAGGGTGGAGGAAACACCAATAATTGAGGGAAGATAGGAGTGGAGGAAGAAGCCTAAGCTAACACTCTGGTTTCTGGCATGATGAATGGCACCACCATTCATTGAAATAAAGACAGGAATAAGACTAGGTTGAAAGAGAGAATGTATTTAATTCTGGACTTAACACCACCTGATTTCAAGACTTATAAAGATACAGTAATCGAGACATGTGGTATTGGCATAAAGACAGATAAATAGATCAATGAAATAGATTAGAGAGTACAGAGATAGATGCACACATATGGTCAATTGATTTTCAACAAAAGCACAAAAGCAATTCAATGGAGGAAAGCTAGTCTTTCCAACAAATGATTTTGTAACAGTTGAGCAACTATGTGCAACAATTATCCCTTGATCTTTATCTTATACTATATAAAAAATAAACTCAAGATGTATTTTATATGGAACTATAAATCCTAACACTAAAACTTCTAGAAGAAAATATTTGTGGCCTAATACAAAGGTTTCTTAGATATGGTACCAGGACCACAAACCATAAAAGAAAAAAAAATCGATACATTGGATTTCATCAAAGTTAAAAATTTTGACAGAACTTGATCAAAATTAAGAACTTTCATTAGAGAATGAAAATCCATAGACTGGGAGAAAATATTTGAAAATTAAGTATCTGGTAAAGAACTTAGATCCAGAGAATATAAAGAATTCTCAAATTTCAATAGTAAGAAAAGAAACAATTATATTAAAAATGTGCAAAAGATTTGGGGCACCTGGGTGGCTCAGTAGGTTAAATGCTCAACTTCAGCTCGGGTCATGATCTCGCGGTCTGTGAGTTTGAGCCCCGAGTCCAGCTCTGTGCTGACAGCTCAGAGCCTGGAGCCTGCTTTAGATTCTGTGTCTCCCTCCATCTCTGCCCCTCCCACACTCATCCTCTGTTTCTCTCTCAAAAAATAAAAAACATTAAAAAAAATTTTTTTAAATGGGCAAAAGATTTGAGAAGTCGCTTTGCCGAAGAAGATATATAGATGACAATCTCATGAAAAAATACTGAACATCTTTAGTCATTAGGAAAATGCAAATTAAAACTACAATGAACTGCACACCCATTGGGATGGCTACAACTGAAAAGAAAAATGAACACATGTGTCTATGCAAAGACTTGTACACAAATCTGTATAGATTTATTTGTAATGCCCCAAACTGGAAACAACCCAAGTGTTCATCATCAACAGGTGAATGAGTAAGCACATTGTAGTATAGCTACACAATGGAATACTATTCAGCCACAGGAGGAATTAAGTACAGATACATGTAGTAATCTAGATAAATCTCAAAGTTATTATGAGAATTAAAAACAAGTCATGAAAGGAGCAGCTGGGTGGCTCAGTTAATTGTCTGACTTTCGGCTCAAGTCATGATCTCGCAGTTCATAGGTTTCAGCCCTGTGTCAGGCTCTGTGCTGACAGCTCAGAGCCTGGGGCCTGCTTCAGATTCTGTGTCTCCCTCTCTCTCTGCCCCTCCCCTGCTTGTGCTCTGTCTCTCTCCCTCTCTCTCTCTCAAAAATAAACAAACGTTAAAAAACAAACAAGTCATGAAGAAGGGAATATGCCATATGACTGTATTTAAAATTGAAAAAAAAAATCCTAGAAAATCCAAAAGAATCCATAGTGACAAACAGCAGATCAGTAGTTGCCTGGGGACTGTCAGGGAGTGGTGGCATGAAGAGGTTGGAGAGGGGGGTGACAAGGAATACTAGGAAAACTTTGAGGTGATGCGTGTGTTCATGATCTTGACCGATTTTAGTTTCAAGGGTGAACATAGACGCAAAGGTTCTCAAATTGTATACTTTAAATATGTGTAGTTTCTTGTATATCAATTATATCTCAATAAAACTGCCAAAGTACTTTAAAAAATAAAGCTATGTGGATGGGCCTCATCCAGGTTGTTGAAGGCCTGAATAGAATAAAAGGCTAAGGTAGAGTTTTGTGTCTTCAAACTTAGACATCAGTCTTCTTTCTGCCTTCAGACTTGGACTCAGATTAGAACTTATACCACCAGCTTCCCTGGGTCTCCAGCTTGGGACTACAGATCTTAGGCTTTCAGCCTCCATAATTGCACGAGTGAATTCCTTAAGGAAATTATATATAAATTTATATATATAAAGTAAATATATATATATATATATATATATATATATATATATATATATAAACATTTCCTGCTTGCAGGTTTTGCTACTTTAAGTGATTCACAACCTCTGTAAAAAAATGATACTCCTAAACACATAAAATGGTCATGGAAAAATATCATGCCTGAAATATTTTGATCAGAAAAACTGTGTATTTAGTGCTCTAGATGGTCCAGCTCTTTCTTGTCCTTTCAAGTGTTTTCAGCCTTGCAAGCTATAGGACTTAAAAAAAAATCTTATTAAAAAAGTTCCTTTCCTGTGATTGATCTTTCCTAATCCCTCACCTGGCACCTCAGCTTTAGCACAGTGACTTGAGTTAGTTATGATTGGATGAGCTCTAGGAAATGAGGGCATTGGATTAGATCAGTGAGAGGTTCTGGACCTCTTTCTTTGTTGTTGACCTCTTTGGAAATTTGATGAAAATACGACTTCTTTTTCCAGGAAAATGAACGTTGCACATACCCACACAATTCTGCATTCAACTGAAAGGTGGTCCATAGACTGTTGCTTAATATAACCTGACTTTGATTACCATGGGTATCTTTTCAATTCAATATTATGACTACAGTTATACTACAAAATCAGCTGGCTTGTTAGCAAATAAAAAAAAAAAAGACAATTAAAAAAATTTTTTATTGTAATGCTTTCCCCTAAATTTGTCTCTGAGATCCCGTTCTGTAATTGGTGAGGTCTAGAGCTACCATATACATTTCTCTCTGATTGTGGCCTGATATTTCCCTCCCAGTGAGACCCTTCCCTGTCAGAGCACCTGAGAGTCATGTTATTCACCCCAACAGATTTTATTTAAAAAGGATCAATCCCTTCGGCTGAAACAGCTGAGCCTGGCATCCTGTTTGTTGACTGGCAACAGCTCAACCCCACAGCTGAAGCTGTGGAAGGGACATCAGAGACCCTCACTCTCTCGCCAATTCACTCTGACCTGGGAAGACAAGTCAGAGAGACAGGTTTGGCACAGAAGGCAGCTGAGGGAACTGACGGGCCAATGACAGGGTCTCTGCTATACACATTTGTGCTCATGGTCCCAAGAGTGCTTAGAAATGGCAAGCCTAGGAATAGACCATGGAGCAAAATGAGGAAAAGAGAAAAAAAGTCCTTCCCGAGCAAGCAAGCAACAAACATACACCACTAAAAAAAAAAAAAAAATCATATCTGGAGATAGACTTAATTTCTTATTCTTCTTCAGTTAAAATCAGTCACCAACACGGTATCTTTCGCTTTCTGTTAAAAGGTCATTAGCAGCTTGGCCAAGGCAGCAGCAGATCTAGCTGCTTAGTAGCCAGAGTGAATGCAAATTCTAATCCGTCTGAGAAAATGGGCTCCATAGCTGGGGTCTTCCTGTCTTGCTCTTAGGCAGAAAGTTACCTTTGTTCTGTTTCTATCTATGCCTTCTGTTTTTCTAGAGCATTTCATTTTTGTTCTTGCTCTCCCTCTATCAAATTCCAAGAATGGTGATATAAAAAGCATATACAGTTTATTTACCTATTACTTTGATTTTATCTCTTGCCCAAAGCTTTTGAAATTATTCACAATAAAGAGCAAACTTCTAGAAAACATCCAGAGAGCAAAAACATAAGGGCCAAGCAATAGGTCAGTTATAGCCATGTCATAATTTACACACTTAGGCTAAGCAAAACTACAGTTAATCCCCAAACATAGCTCCGAGCTCCCTGGAAGCCAAGGTAAAAAATATGATGGAAGCAGTCTTCATTAGCTATTAAATTAAATATATCAGCTTTAAAAATATTTCCCTATCATTAAATTCTCAAGTAAATTTATCTGTCGTCCAGATATTCAACTAATATGGTGGATTCAAAACCTCCAATTTTATTTGAGATACAGGGACATTCTTATAAGGAAAGCTCTCAAATACATTTTTGGTAAGTGTCAAGGGGAGTATCTTAAGTCATACATTTGTTAAAGTTTTCTCAGAGGCAGCTTAAGAAGCCTATCTTCAAAGCGTTATTTGCTAGTTTTTGATTTGGCATGAAGATAAAACTTAGACCAGAAGAGAAGTTAGGCTAGAGGAATACATCTTTAGCTATGTTTCTTAGAAAATTCTTTTCAATCATCAGTCATCTTAGGTAGATAATTAACAGACAGTGAATGGCAGGTAATGTGAGACCTAAAGCATAGATCTTCCACGCTGCTGATAGAAGGAGACTCACACACATATCTGGTGTGCAGAGCTGAGGTTTTATTATGAGAACTAAGGCTTGATTTAAATTTTTGCCTAGGTGGAAAGATGAAGTTAAGCTTTCACTTTTTGCAGATGACATGATATTATACATGGAAAATCCGATAGACTCCACCAAAAGTCTGCTAGAACTGATACATGAACTTAGCAAATTCGCAGGATACAAAATCAATGTACAGAAATCAGTTGCATTCTTATACACTAATAATGAAACAACAGAAAGACAAATAAAGAAACTGATCCCATTCACGATTGCACCAAGAAGCATAAACACCTAGGGGTAAATCTAACCAAAGATGTAAAAGATCTGTATGCTGAAAACTATAGAAAGCTTATGCAGGAAATTGAAGAAGATATAAAGAAATGGAAAAACATTTCGTGCTTATGGACTGGAAGAATAAATATTGTCAAAATGTCAATACTACCCAAAGCTATCTACACATTCAATGCAATCCCAATCAAAATTGCACCAGCATTCTTCTCAAAGCTAGAACAAGCAATCCTAAAATTCATATGGAATCACAAAAGGCCCCGAATAGCCAAAGTAATTTTGAAGAAGAAGACCAAAGCAGGAGGCATCACAATCCCAGACTTTAGCCTCTACTGCAAAGTTGCAATCATCAAGACAGCATGGCATTGGCACAAAAACAGACACATAGACCAATGGAAAAGAATAGATACCCCAGAACTAGACCCACAAACGTATGGCCAACTAATCTTTGACAAAGCAGGAAAGAACATCCAATGGAAAAAAGACAGTCTCTTTAACAAATGGTGCTGGGAGAACTGGACAGCAACATGCAGAAGATTGAAACCAGACCACTTTCTCACACCATTCACAAAAATAAACTCAAAATGGATAAAGGACCTGAATGTGAGACAGGAAACCATCAAAACCTTAGAGGAGAAAACAGGAAAAGACCTCTCTGACCTCAGTCGCAGCAATTTCTTACTTGACACATCCCCAAAGGCAAGGGAATTAAAAGCAAAAATGAACTACTGGGACCTCATGAAGATAAAAAGCTTCTGCACAGCAAAGGAAACAACCAACAAAACTAAAAGGCAACCAACGGAATGGGAAAAGATATTTGCGAATGACATATCGGACAAAGGGCTAGTATCCAAAATCTATAAAGAGCTCACCAAACTCCACACCCGAAAAACAAATAACCCAGTGAAGAAATGGGCAGAAAACATGAATAGACACTTCTCTAAAGAAGACATCCAGATGGCCAACGGGCACATGAAAAGGTGCTCAACGTCGCTCCTCATCAGGGAAATACAAATCAAAACCACACTCAGATATCACCTCATGCCAGTCAGAGTGGCCAAAATGAACAAATCAGGAGACCATAGATGCTGGAGAGGATGTGGAGAAACGGGAACCCTCTTGCACTGTTGGTGGGAACGCAAATTGGTGCAGCCACTCTGGAAAACAGTGTGGAGGTTCCTCAAAAAATTAAAAATAGACCTACCCTATGACCCAGCAGTAGCACTTCTAGGAATTTACCCAAGGGATACAGGAGTACTGATGCATAGGGGCACTCATACCCCAATGTTTATAGCAGCACTCTCAACAATAGCCAAATTACGGAAAGAGCCTAAATGTCCATCAACTGATGAATGGATAAAGAAATTGTGGTTTATATACACAATGGAGTACTACGTGGCAATGAGAAAGAATGAAATATGGCCCTTTGTAGCAACGTGGATGGAACTGGAGAGTGTTATGCTAAGTGAAATAAGCCATACAGAGAAAGACAGATACCATATGTTTTCCCTCTTATGTGGATCCTGAGAAACTTAACAGAAACCCATGGGGGAGGGGAAGGAAAAAAAAAGAGGTTAGAGTGGAAGAGAGCCAAAGCATAAGAGACTCTTAAAAATTGAGAACAAACTGAGGGTTGATGGGGGGTGGGAGGGAGGGAGAGGAGGGTGGGTGATGGGTATTGAGGAGGGCACCTTTTGAGATGAGCCCTGGGTGTTATATGGAAACCAATTTGACAGATTTCATATATTGAAAAAATAAAAAAGTAAAAAATAATAAATTCTTGCCTAGGTGGAAGGTTTTTCCATTTGTACCCTTAGTAGTTTTCCGATGCATATGTAGACAGTGCCAAGATTTTTGTCAGGATACAGCTTTGGATATCTAAAATATCTCCTGATGACTAAATTAAATAACAAAGTTGTTTAGTCTGAAAACTGGAGCACATTTGTGCATAGTGACTATTTAGAATTTGGTACAATTTTAGGCTTTTTTTTTTTTTTTTTGATAGTCAATGGGATCACTTGCTTTAGGATGATTGCTAAAGACAGTAAGACTATGCCAACATCAGAGAACAGGATGAGCACATTCCTGTTTGCAATGGGAAGAGAGAATGCCTCCAGTTCATCTTACAAGTTGTACCAATATTTTGATATGAGCTCCAAGGAGTGGAAAAGGAGTTATATAATTGCAACCAAGAGTATATAGGGCTGCTCGTTTCTGCTTCTCAGGACTCACTTCAAAGGTGCTGTTGAAGTTAAACGAGAAGAATCAGACTGACATTACTTGTTTCAGTAAGGACAAAGGGGAACATGGCGCAAACTATAAAAAGCAAAAGACTCAGAGTGTCAGGGTGATTGTTAAAGCAAGAGGAAATTTGCATTACAATCTCCCATATTATTCAAAAAAAAATTTCCTTTAGATTCAAAGTCTACTCAGGTATCTTGTCCTATGACTTAGATTTCGAGAACCAGAACAAAGAATTCCTTGCTCTGTATTCAGTTTTTCCCCTCTGGGAATATGATTATTTTGTAAATTAGTAAATAGCCAAGCAGAATGGAGATGCAGAGAAGAAGAGTTTAGTAACGAAAGACACTTCTTTAAGTGCATTGGAAAACTAGCCCAACCAGTGTTGGCAGTGTGCAATGAACAGAGGAGTATGATCAATAGAACCAGAGGTCCAAATAAACAACAAACAACAAAATGTCTAGATTTTAAAATAGATTCTAAGTCAAATTCAGTTACAAGAGACAAAGTAGGTCACTATATAATAAAGGAGCCAGTTCATCAAAAGCATGTCACAATTATAAATATATGCACCCAACACCAGAGAGCCTAGACGTAGTAAATACCAACAGATCTGAAGGGAGAAATAGACAACAATGAAATAATAGTAGAGGACTCAGTACCCCACTTTAAACAATGGAGAGGTCATCCAAGCAGAAAATGAGGGAATATTGTACTTTAACTACCTCTTAGACCAAATGGACCTATCAGATATATCCAGTACATTCCACCCAGGAGCAACAGAATGCACATTCTTCTCAAGTGTGCATGAAATGCTCTCCAGGACAGGTCATAAGCTGAGTCACAAAATAAGCCCAGCAAACGTAAGAAGGGTGAAATCATAACAAGTATCTTTTCCAACCACCATGGTTTGCAAATGGAAATCAGTAATGGGAGGAAGACTGGACAATTTGCAAAGGTGAAACTAAACAATACATTCCTGAACAACCAATGGGTCCTGAACAACCAAAAGGGAAATTATAAAAATACCTTGAAACAAATAAAAATGGAAACACAACATATCAAAATTTATGAGATGCAGCAAAAATAGTTCTAAGAAGGAAGTTTATTGTGTTAAATGTCTACATTAAGAAAAAAGAAAGATTTCAAAAACATGACGTAACTTTACACCTCAAGGAACTGGAAAAAGAAGGAGAAACTACGCCCCAAGAAAAGATCAATGAAATGAATTGCTTGGTTTTTGAAAAAACAAAATTGACAAACTGTTCTCTAGACTTACCAAGAAAGAAAGGATAGTTCAACATCCACAAATCAATAAGTGTGATATACCACATTAATAGAATGAAAGATAAAAATCATATGATCGTCTCAACAGATATAGAAAAGGCATTTGACAAAATGCAACATTCTTTTGTGATTAAAAATTCTCAAGAAATTGGATATAGAAGAAATGTACCTCAACATAGTGAAGGCCATGGGTGACAACCCTACAGCTAACACTGTACTCAATGGTGACAGGTTAGAAACCTTCCTTAAAGAAACAGAAACAAGACAAGGGAGCCCACTCTCACCATTCCCACTCAGCGTTGTACTGGGAATCTTGGGGGCATGTAGGTAAGAAAAAGAAGTAGAAGACACACAGATTGGAAAGGAAGAAGTAAATTTGTCTCTGCAGATGATACGATCTTACAAATGAAAATCCTAAAGACTCCACCAAAAAACGATTAGAATTAACGGATTCCGTAAAGTTGCAGGATACAAAATCAACACACAGAAATCAGTTGCATTTCAATATATTAACAATGAACTCTCTGAAAAAGAGGTTTAAAAATCCCATTTACAGTAGCATCAAAAATAATAAAATGCTAAGGAATAAATTTAACCAAGGAGGTGAAAGATCTGTAAGCTGAAAACTAGGAGAAATTGAAGATGATATAAATAAATGAAAGATATCCCAAGTTCATGGATGAAAAGGGTTAGTATTATTAAAATGTCCCTAATGCCCATATCCATTTATGGACTCCAACCAATTCCTATCAAAATTCCAATGGCATTTCTCACAGGAAGAGAAAGAAAGAACAACCCTAACATTCATATGGAACCACAGAAGTCCCTTAATAGCCAAAGTGATGCTGACAAAGAACAAAGCTGGCAGCATCATGATTCCTGATATCAAACTTTATTACAAAAAAATAATAATATAAAAGTAAGATATTCATATAAAAACAGACACATAAACCAATGGAATAGAATCAAGAGCCCAGAAATTAACCCATGCATATACGATCAACTGTATTTGGCAAGGAGTTGAGAAAACTCAATGGGGGAAATCATAGTCTTTTGCGCCAAAAAAGAATGAAGAAAAGTGAAATTGGACCGCTATCTTACACCACTCACAAAACTAACTCAAAATGGAGTAAAGACCTAAATGTAAAACCTGAAACTGTGAAACTTCTAGAAGAAAACACGGGGAGAAATCTCCTTCACGTTGATCTTGGCAACAATTTTTTGGATGTGAACCCAAACGCACAAGCGAAAATGAACAAGTGGGACTACATCAAACTAAAAAGCTCTGCACAGCCAAAGAAACAATTAGCAAAATCAAAAGGCAACCTGTGGGATGGGAGAAAATATTTACAAATCACCTATACGATAAGGGATCGATGTTCCAAATACATAAGCAACTCCTACAACTCAACAGGAAAAAATTACTTTTTCTTTCTTCTTTTTTTTTTTTTTTAGATATGTGGAATCTAAAAATGCCTAACTCAAGGGCATTGAGAGCAGACTGCTGGTTGTCAGTAGATGGGAAGTGAGGGAAATAAGGAAACGTTGGTCAAAGGGTATAATCTTTCAGCTACAAGATCCACACTGATCGTGGAGCCTGCTTAAGATTCTTGCACGTGCTCTCTCTCTCTCTCTCTCTCTCTTCCTCTGCCCCTCCCCCATGCTCACTCACACTCTCGTTCTCTCTCTCTCTCAAATTAAGAAAAAAAAACCCCACACAATACTTTATTACATACTTGAAAGTTGTTAAGAAAGTAGATCTTAACAGTTATCACCAGGAGCATCTGGCTGATTCATTTGGTGGAGCATGCAACTCTTGATCTCAAGGTTGTGTGTTCAAGCCCCACCTTGGGTGTAGAGTTTACCTAAAAATAAGATCTTTAAAAAAATTATCACCACCCCCCCCCAACACACACACACAACTAGTAATTATGGGAGGGGATAAAGGTGTTAACTAACCTTAGTGTGGTCATGATTTTGTAACATATACGATTTTGGACTACTGCCTGAATTCCAGAACTGTAATAAATCGATGTTGTTCTAAGTCACCAAGGCTGTGGTCATTTGTTAACAGCAGCAATAGAATGCTAATCCCATGGGCAATGTGGATGAAATGTATCATTGTCATCATGAGTTGATATAAGAGCCCGTTGTAGGCTTGGCAAGAATTGAAACTGAACTGTTAGGAGGGGTAGATTGGGTGTGGGTCTTGACTCTTGTCAGAGAGGTAATTCCCCACTCCCTTCCCACAGTGGTTTGTATTCAGAAGTAGGAGACAGTAGAGCCACGTGGGGAAAATATATGAGACTCTCTCCCCTTTCCTCGGATATGAAAGACAAAGACTATTCCTCCAGCCTAAGGCCAGGCTGCAGAACAGAGAGAAGTTATGCCACAAGAGAGGAGGAAATCCAGGCCAGAGGCTTTGACTTAGCACAAGCAGTTTGCTATCAGAGGAAACTGTTGCTTTGAAGCAGAGCCCATGGACTAAAACTTCTCCCCACCCAGCCTTCTCAGCACTCTGAGACCTCCATGGTGAAAATGGCTGTAAACTCAAAGAGCTGTGCCCGCTGCGACCCAGACAGCAGTGCGGCTGGCTGCCTCTCCCGGCTTTCCATTTGGCCCGATGGCAGGGGGCAGAGATGGAAACTCCAGGCCAGTGGGAGGCCAACAGTTCCCATTGCTGTTGACTGGCTGGCTGGCCTCAAGAATAAATGAATTCTCTCTCTCCTGGCTGCCAACAGCTGGCCAGCCCTGAGGGGGGCCTCCCTGGAGAAACCATGGGGTTCTTAAGGAGGTCTGGCAAGAGCGGCTCAGGGGTCTGGTGGCCTGGGGTCTTAAAGAAAATTCGAGCATCTTACATTTTGTCCTAAGCTTGTGGGTTTCGAATATTCAGGTTAGCTTAGGCAGATTTTTGGTCCTACATTTGCATTTGGAACTAAGAAATGACTATGTGTAAGTGACACGCCGGGACCTAAAAGACAGAGATTACACAGTGTCCGTACACAGAGATGCTTAAAATGACGGCCTTTCCTAGATGGGCTCTTCCTGTCTTATCAAGGAAGATTCACTGGAGCAGACCATCTGTACATGTGGGAGAGGGATTTCCTGCAGTGTGAGGAAGGGTGGCAAGGCTGTTCGCAGAGAATACTTCTTAGTATAGGAGTTCCTCTCTGAGGAAGGACAGACAAGCAAATCAGGCCTAAAAGGGAAAGGCTGGGGAGGGGCTTAGGGGAGGGCCCCAGGAACTATACTGTGTGCTGACAAGCCGGCTCTCTAGGGGGGCTGTCACCACCATGCCCAACACCCTCTCCCCGGGGAGGAGGACATTAAGCCTTTAGTGTCCACTGATAATTGGAAGTATCAGCTTGGCCTCAAGGGTGAAATCCTGGGCTTTCTGCCAATAGGCACCTGGAGAGTTTTGCTGTCAGACAAGTAATGGGGAAAGCAAAAGAAACTGTGAACATATTTGCACCCCGACTTTGTGGAGCAAACAGTTTTGCAATTGATATAAATGATGCTCTGTTTCCCAGAGCATTCAGCATTCAGGGAGAGACAATTTCACCGGTTCCCTCCTGCTCAGGCATCGCATGGCCTTGTTGTCTAAAAAGCGCAAACAGGGGAGCCTTAGGAGATGAGGCTGGGAAATACTCACATAACCCTTTCACTGCCAACTTCTGCAAACACTTCTGCAGACAAGCATCGCTGGCTTTGTCTGACATTTGCCAGATTCCTACATAAATCACCAGTACCTGAATCTCCAGCAGCTGGGAAATAAATAAGATTTAATAGGTTCAGACTGATAAGGTGGTCCAATCTGGCTGACTTTGTTTCGAAACAAGATTAGATACCCTTACAGGAGCTTGAACGTGTAAATAAGTGCTAAACGTGACCCTGAAAGCCTGGTAGACACAGCTCTGGGCCTCACAGAGGTGTGAGGGGGAAGAAATGTCCTCCGTGCCCAGCTGTAGACCATTTTAACACCCTCTGTCTCTGTGGATGAAATTCTGTCATCCTGTTTCTTCGTTAATATTCTGTTTTCTTCAGAGAGAATGGTACGCAGTAATTTTAAGAGGGAGCCTATCACTGGAAGAGGTCAGGTTGGAAAAATTAACTGCTCCAAGCTGCTGGCACTTCTGTTAAGGAGACAAAGCATATGCAGATGAAGAGAAAGACTCTTCACAATGGAGGGAACACTTATAGCAGGTTGGTGAAGAGACGCAAGGTGCCAACCTGACCTGCAGGCGTGGTGGGGTGCGAAATATCTTCGGGCAGGGCTTGCTGTGCGATTAAGGAAGCTCTGAACACACTCATCTGCATGAAATGAAGAGAAAGAAGTAGAAGAACAGGAGGAAGGAGAGGGAGGGTAAGGGAATTGGTGTTAGAAAAAGCCCGTGAAGGATACCTGGGTAGCTCAGTTGGTTAAGTGCCAGACCTTGGCTCAGGTCATGATCTCCCAGTTGGTGAGTTTGAGCCCCACATCGAGCTGGCTGGCAGCACAGAGCCTGCTTCAGATACTCAATCCCCCTCTCTCTCTGTGCTCCTTCCCTGCTCACCGCTCGCTGGTGTTCTCTCTGTCAAAGAAAACGCCTACCAGAAGGGAGGTTTTCCATCAGTTTCCTCCAAAATGTCTTCCAGCTGTTCACTGATCCAAATAACAGTTCAAATTGGCCCTGGATCTCAATTGTCAATCCTGGGTTGGGTGCTTTACCTGATCCCAGTCACCTGGCTAGGTGGGTGCTTTCCACCCACAGGAGAGTGAGTGGCTTGCAGCAGGGACGGAGGAATCCAAAGTTTCGGGAAGCTTCCCAGCACCCTGAAGTTCTCTGGTGGCTCTAGGTTTACAGGGACACAACTGGGCTCACCCTGTAACCTGGGGGTGGAGCAGAGGCTCGAACATTGGAGCATACCTAATCAGGGCCACTTACAACAGGTGGTCAAGCCACAAGTTTCAAGAGCAAAGTCAAAGGGATCTCGTAGCCATGAAACCTTCAGAAAAGCATAAGGCACTAACAGTAGGTCATGTAGAGAATATGAGCGCTTGTCCTGGTGACAAACACAGCAATAATTCTTTGTTCAAGTGTGATGTGATGCAACCAACCCCAGCTCCTCAGGATTTCAGTTTCCTTGAAAGTCAAGATCCCATCTCAGTAAGAGCTAGATGCTATATTTGGTTGGTTGATGGGCTAAGACCCATCAATTTCAATATCCCTAGATTACGGCAAAATCATTTAAAGGCCCCTCTGACTGATGGGCTATTCTTTTTCCCTTCCATCATCACAGCATGTCGACTGTGTGTTTGCCATAATTAACTAACTTAATGTTAATAGCAAACTGCAGTGATGTATATCGGCCCTCAAACTCACTAAGATCTTAGGAGGAAAAAAAAAAGACATTTTTTTTTTCTTACTTAACACAATCCCCCGGGGAAATCAGAAGCTAAGGAAATTTCCAGCGATGAAATTAAAAACTATTCCCTCAGTGGATTAAGTCAAATAATAGGGACAATAGTGGCTGTAACTTAACCGTAAGGGACTTTTTAGTGTCATTTCAGAGTTGGCAACACTGGAACACAATAGGCCTTCAATAAATGTTGATAGATAAAAGGGAGGGGGGGGGGGGGGAGACTGAGGAATGAGGGATGGATCCGGAGGAGGTGGGAGGAAAGGGACGTGGGAAAGAAGGCTTGCTGACTCGAATTTAGTTCTGATTTTTGAGGAAACCAATGAAAAGACTGAAAATATATATAAGGAAACCAATGAAAAGACTGAAAATATATATAAATAGGTGTGGTGGAAAAGTAATTACTTCCAAAAACTTGTGACATGTCAATAGTTGTGCTGACACATAACTTACAAAATCAAGGGGATCCTGTAATATCATAATATATATGATATTATATCATATATATGATATGATATCATATCATATGATATAATATCATATATATTTTATATATATGTAGTATATATTTTGTATGTATATATAATTTTTAATTAAAAGATTCAGTTGTGGCAATGAGTGCTCACTTGAGACCCTTTCTGGTGATTAAATTAAAGCTGTCTACAACATTGGAGAAACCTGTCTTTACAGTTTGGAAGCTGAACATTTGCATACTGTTGACAGGTGATTTGTCCTAGTCTATAGTATTTTAGTTTGGGGCTCAGGGTGAGGATTATATACACCTTCATCACTCTGCCAGAAATTCTAAGTGAAGGATGTGACCTTAATCCATAGATATTAATCAAAACCCAATTAAATGCCAAATGATTAATGGTGACAATCTCAAATTCCTCTTTTGAACTCTTTTGAAGAAGACTGAAAAAAATCTAAAAATGGAAATTGGATGAAAGGAAGAGAAAGGTGTGAAGAAGGAAATTATGAGAAAGGCTTTGAGAAGCAAAAGTAAAAGAAACCCTAGAATAGTCTTGAAGTCTTATGTCCAGAGCCATTTACCCCTACTCTCTCCACTGTCTTTCTCAGCCACATCTTCCACATAAAACAGATTCCATCATCCAGAGTGTCAGGACCTGAAAATTCCAACGGGGCAGGGAGTGAACACCAGGGCTCATGGCCCTCAACCTGCTTCCACATACGAGTAAGATACCAGAAGGGGCTTCCAGTTTTCTTTCTCAGCTCCATCTGTCTCTTAATAGTTCTAGGGTATATATGCTTCGACATGTTATCCTTCCTTTTATTCTGTACCAGCCAAAGCTCTTTCTCTCTCTTTCTCTCTATCTTAATTTTTAAAGGTTTATAGTCTATCATGCCTTAGCCTACTCGCTGTGCATTGTAATTTGAGTATAAAGAAATAAATCAAGATTTTATTGTTGTTGTTGTAAGTGACAGATAACTAACTCCGACTGAGTTACGCACAAAAATGAATAAGTTCTCATGATGGAAAAAGCCTAGAACTTCAGGTATGGCTGGGTGTAGGGGCCTGAGCCAGGTCGAATCATTAGCACTCAGTTTTCTTCTCTCTCATATCTATTCACATCATTTTCAAGAAGATGGTCCCCACGTGCGAGCTCCCAGCAACTTCAAACATCTATCATGTTTATATCAATAGCGAGGAATATCTTCAAGAGCGGATCTTCCCCCATAATTTCCGTGAAACTCATGGGGCTGCATCGCATTGCCCGACTTGGAGTGCGTGCCCATCACTGAACCAATCAATGTATCAGCAAAATGCAATATGCTTACTGGCCATGCTCGGGCCACATGCTGACTCCCAGACCTGTGGGCACCATCAATTCTACAGAACAACGCAGACTGGGAGTGGCATGACCGGAAGGGCAAAAGCAATCAATATCCACCACATACCCTTTTTTCTCTTTTTCTTTTTCTTGACTTTCCTAAAACCTTAAGAAGATCCTTTTCTTTGTTTTTTCAGGAACCTCTTCTCCTACCTTCAGTTCCAATTAGAAAATGAATTTCTCAGTTAGTTATCAACCTCAACCGTGTGAGTTTCTCCTCTTCCTTCCTTTTCCTTCCCTCAGAGCTTTCAAACTAAGTGAAAATATTCCCTTCAGCATTTGCTGCTGGTTTCCAAGCCTCTTCTAGCTGATTTGCCTCTTGCTTAGGTAATTTTTCTGATCACTTCTGCTTTCCCCCAGATCATGTTCCCTCATTGTACATCATTCTTCTGCCTGCTTCCCTTGGCCCCATTCAATTGGTATTTTTGAGCGTCCAGGCCTGAAGGCTTTTAGCCTGGCAAACAGTGCCTACTTTAACCAATAGTAACACACGGGGTGGCTGGATGGCTAGGTCAGTTAAGCATCTGACTCTTGGTATGGGCTTAGGTCATGAGCTCACAGTTTTTGAGATCAAGTTCTGCCTCGAGCCCCTCATGGGGCTCCATGCTGACAGCACAGAGCCTGCTTAGGATTCTCTCTCTGCCCCTCACCTGTCATGCACACACTCTCTCAACATAAATAAATAAACAAAAAACCTAATAGTAACACAATTATCTGTTAAACTATTGACCGAAGAGAGATAGTTCTTAAAAACTCCACAGCAGGGGTGACTGGGTGGCTCAGTCGGTTGGGTGTCTGACTTCAGCCCAGGTCATGATCTCACGGTTCATGGGTTCGAGCCCCGTGTTAGGCTCTGTGCTGACAGCTCAGAGCCTGGAGCCTGCTTTGGATTCTGTGTCTCCCTCTCTCTCTGGCCCTTCCCTACTCACACTCTGTCTCTGTCTCTCAAAAATAAATAAACATTGAAAAAAATTAAAAAGAAAAAACAACTCCACAGCAGATGCCTGGGTGGCTCAGTCGGTTAAGCATCTGACTCTTGATTTTGGGATGTTCTCTATCTTGTGAGATCTTCTAATATCTTAAGACAACTAAAAAGGCAGTTTATTATGGTAAGTCCCTGACTATCTATTGAAAAATATTGAAAAAATAGTTCAAGACACCAAGAAGGTTAGGAATACATTCTATTGCAAGTTATTGAAAACACAGCTTACAATGGCTTCAATCAAATGCGGCCGTATTTTTTCCACATAAAGATATCTGACACAATCACTTTGCAAAACTGCTCAGCAGTGCATATCCAAGGACCCAGCAATTCCAGTCTTGGGTGTATACCTACCAGAAATGGGTACATGTGTTTATCCTCAGACTGTTTATGAACATTCATTGATAATAACCAAAAACTGGCTAGTATACAAATGTTCATCAACAGTAGAATGGATAAATTATGGTGTATACACACATGGGATACCACACAGTAACGAAAACAAATGACCCACAACACACACCAACATGGAGAGTGTCACAAACATAATATTGTGTGAATGGAGCCAGACCCCAAATAATACCCCCAATGATACACTGTAAAATTCTATTTATATAAAGTATAAAGTCGGGCCAAATTAATCAGTGGTATTAGAAGCAGGAAGAGGGTTATCCTTGTGGAGGTAAACAGTGAAAGAAGACATGGGATAGCGGGGGACACTGTGGTGCTGGTCGTGATCTGAGTTCTGCTTCTGTGGATGTGTGCAGTTTGTGAGGTTTCACTGAGCTGTACATTTATGGTTGCTGTCCTTTTTACATGTATATTACACTTCAATAAAAATTTTCACTTTTTTAAATGTTTATTTATTTTTGAGAGAGAGAGAGAGAGAGAGAGTGCAAACCCGGGAGGGGCAGAGAGAGAGGGAGACACAGAATCTGAAGCAGGCTGTCAGCACAGAGCCTGACATGGGGCTGGAAGTCACGAACCCGCAAGATCATGACCTGAGCTGAAGTCAGACGCTTAACCAACTGAGCCACCCTGGTGCCCCAATAATAAAAATATTTTAAAAGAAGAAAAAGTGTAGAGGTGAGTGGTTGCTGGTATTAATTCTGGGACCCAGGCCTTTCTGTATTTGTGCTCTACATCCTAAGCCTGTTGGACTTTATCCTCAAGGCTGTCCCCTCATGTGATGACTACCCCAACACCCTGTGTCTCACATTCACCTTCCTGGCCTGCAGAAGAGGCCATCTCCTTTTTTTTTTTTTAATCAGGAAATCAAAAATTATTTTCCTGAAGCCCCCCCTCACCCTAGCCCGAGAGCCATTCATTTTCATCACAAAGCCCAAAACTGGGTCATGTGATCATTCCGAGTTGCAAGAGAGACCTCCCTCCCCCATAGTGAAAAGTGCCAAGGGAGAAAACATTTGGGAAATGTTTTTATAATCGATCGACAGTATCTGCTATACAGGCCAAAGAAGATACATTTGTAAGTCGGATGTAAGGGTTGCTACTTTTCTGGATCCCCATGTAAGAGTGTTTTCCTGTGAGTGTGTTCCTGGGTATAATTCATCACATTGAATTTAAGAGATATTTTTGAGATTTACACAGCTGATCACTGAACTGTCTGACCTGGTAAGTCAGGCTTACCCAAAATGGTAAGTCGGGGAAGAGATTGGACATGAAGATGATCCAGAGTGACGGGATCCTTTTGACATGAACTGTGAGACTTCTTTTGGACTCAATCAACAATGAAATGTAGCCTTGCTCTTCTATGCATACCTGTACTAGTTAGATTTCAGACTATAAAGGCCAATTCTGTGTGTAAAAGCAGGTTTGTTCTTACTTTGAACACTGAACACCCCTTCCAAAAATCCTGAGCGCTCGATAATCTCTAATAAACTTTTTGTTCATTTAATTTGCCTCTTCTAGATATTTCATATAAGTGGAATCAAATAATATTTGTCCTTTGGTGTCTGGTTAATTTCAACGAGTGTAATGTTTTCAAGGTTGTCTGTGTGGTAGCATGTGTCAGGACTTCATTTCTTTTTATGGGTGAATAATACTCCATCATATGGACAGACTATATTTTGTTTATCCATTCACCCATCTCTGGACATTTGGGTTGCTTCCACCTTTTGACTGTTATAAATAATGCTGCAGTGAACATTGGTGTATAAGTACCTGAGTCCCTGCTTGCAATTCCTTGGGGTATATACCTAGCAGAATTGCTGGATCATATGGTAATTCTATGTTTAGCTTTTTGAAGAACCGCTAAACTATTTTCCACAGCTGCTGCACCACTTAACATTCCCATCAGCACCTTAGGAGGGTTCCAATTTCTCGAAGGATATGTTCTTTAACTGAATTTCTGCCACTAATGGGCACATTCCACATCTGTCCGCCCTCACTTCCCATCTCACGTTTCCGGGAAAGAGAATGCCATCGGCGCAGCTTGGGTTGGATCAGGGGCTTGCCCCCCAAATCGGCTGGCAAGGGGGTGGGGGAGGGGGAGGGATCATGTGACATAAATGCGGTCAAATGTTGGGGGGGAATTGTGTGAGCTGAGCAGTCAACCCGGGATGTTTGTAGAGTACTCAGTTTCCTCCTTTCTGAAATGGGGATAATACTCAGCACAATGCACCTGTGAAGATTAAAAAAAGATAATGCATATAAAGTTTTTAGTAATCGCCTAGCCTTCAGTAAACGTAGGATAGTAGTGATAATGGCAGCTGCAGTCAGAGTGGGAAAAAGGACGCTTTGCGGGCAGGCGCGGCTATTCTCGGTCAAGTGTCAAAATACCTGGCTTTCCCATTACAAAGGAAACCCTCTGTTGTAGATTTATAAGCCTTGAATTTATCCAAAGCAATTTTTGAGCCTATTTCTATTTTCAGTCTATATCGCCTTCAGCGGCAGCATGTTTCATTTCTTTACTACCTGCCTTGTCCAGTAGTAATTTGTTGTGTTTGTCCTAAACCGGCCCCCGCGCCTTCAAACTCCTGAAGACAGCTTCTCGGTTCTACCTCAGTAGCCCCGGGGACCTTCACCACAAGGACCTGCTCGCATTTCCGACTTCAAGCGAACGGGAGCATCTGTACGGGTGCTGCGGCGCTTTGCTTCTGAGTTGCTCTCCAAATCATGTATTTTCTTTGCATATCTTCACAGACAAGCTTACAGCCCTTTTTAAGCTTTATTGAAGTGTCAGAGTAAAATCACTTCCTTACAGTATCCACGCGAGTTGCTGCCTATGCGAAGGACGAAGCTGAGATGCTGAGTGGCTGCTTTGCGACTGGCTCGGTGCCACCATCACCTATAGGTTTTGTTCCTGGTACTCGTCACCAAGCACAAGCCATCCAAACTCAGGCCTCAATAAAGTGACAAATTCTCTTACCTGCCTTTGGAGCTACCCCGATCACGAACGAAAATTCATGAATGCAAGAGTCTACTGATTTAGAATTTAGTGAACGCATGCATTTTTTGAGCTTCTTTTTTCTTTTATGGTTAGAGGTGCAATTAGGGACATCTGAAAAAGAGATTTTTTCCCCCTAGAAAACTACAGAGTCTTTACAAAGCTCTTCTTTGGCTCCCCCACCCGAGTTAACCACATTAACCCAAACTCTGAGAAATGCTACTGTGATGTGATCCATATGAGACAACTGTGAATCTTCCCCCATATACAGTCACTCCCAATTATCGGCACAAATGCAGGGATGCGGTGGTGCAGATAATTCAAAACAGCAAACAATCCAAATGCCATTTCTGCTTGGCTTGAGAATACATTATGCAAATTTTGACAGCAAATTTACCTTCTTTATTACATTTTGCTTGGATTTATATTAAAAAGTTATTTGCATTCTCTGGGTGTGGGGGGGGGGAGGGGAGAGGAATGGCATTCCTGGAGTTCAAGAGAATCATAAAACCTGGGCATGGAAAGAAGCCTTCGAAATCGTCATGCAACTACTCCTTCACTTCTTTAGAGGAAGCATCCGAGGCCTGGAGCGGTTACTCGACTTACGTGAGATGCCGAGTTAAACTGGCCGCGGAGTAGGCATCCGAGGCAGCATCATTCCAAGGGAGAAACGCGCTATAAAACCAGAAGCCCGATTGAGTGCTCCAGCTTTTCCCGGACAAACCCGAACACGGAAACCATCTTGTTAATGCCTCCAAAGGGTGAAGCCGTCGGCATCCTGGTTTCTGGAGGGACAGGACTTCCAGAACAAGGAAGGCTCCGCCTCCACATGGACTAGATAACACCTGTTTCCCCCAAGGCAGCTAATAGCCCTGGAGTGCTCTGAGCCTTCTTACTACAGGCTGTCAGGTTTGAAGTGCTTGGCATCAGCCAAGAGCTCCCAAGGAGGATCACCTGAGCTCTGTGTGAGTTGGGAGTAGGGAATTGCGGGGAGGCCACAAAGACTGGGATTAGCAGATCTGTGCCTCGGGGAGTGTTGCGAGGGAGAGAGTGCGTGAGCGCCTTGCTTTGAATCAGGACTCCGGCAGCGTGTGCCAACCTGATGGGAAAGCTGGGACCTGGACGCCACTGAGTTAAGTTGACCCTGAAATAACAGCTAAAAAGCAAAACATGAAGCAGGTAGGCGGGCCTCCCCCTCTGGCTAACTTCCCTGAGAAGTACCAGCGGTGAGGTTCGAGAAAAGACATCGACAAGATCAGCCTGCCAGCAAACCTCAGCTCAGGTGCCTCTGGAGTGGCTAGAGGGAACAGCAATGAGCTACGCTGGGTTGCCCCACTCCGCACCAACTTCCAACCTGACTAGCAGTTGTGCCAAAGGTCAATGGCAGTTAATGGCTTTTTGTAGCTTGAAGCCGGCCGGCAGTAGTTCCCCGAGCTTTCCTGTGTAGGCAGGTGTTCTCGGGGCCTTCGGTCCTCCTGGAGTGGTTCAACAGGAGGTGCTAGGGCACCTGGAGGTACTCAGAGGTTGGCGTGGCATTGGTGGCTGGCTTCCAATAGGAATGGAACCTAGAGATTGAGGACGCGTTCTTTGCAGGGAAAACAGGTAGGATTTCCTTTGAGTTTTCAGTCTGGCAAGTCTGATCTATATCAACACCACTTGCGCGTCCTGCACACATTGTTTTCTGCCAAGAAGGAAGACAGACATTGATGTTTGAATGCAGAGTAATGTCTGAAGCTACTTAATGGGTTGAAGTCCTCCCTTTTAATCGGAGATGGATTTTATTAATGTCTTTAATAATTTATTAATGTCTTTCATTCTTTTCGGGCAAAACCTTTTTCTCTACTCAGAGCAACGTCTGCTCAAAACTGCTAGGGTTATCAATAATAGCAATGTTACGGGGCGCCTGGGTGGCTCAGTCGGTTAGGCGGCCGACTTAGGCTCAGGTCATGATCTCGCAGTCCGTGAGTTCGAGCCCCGCGTCGGGCTCTGTGCTGATAGCTCAGAGCCCGGAGCCTGTTTCAGATTCTGTGTCTCCCTCTCTCTCTCTGACCCTCCCCCGTTCATGCTCTGTCTCTCTCTGTCTCAAAAATAAATAAACGTTAAAAAAAAAATTGAAAAAAAATAATAGCAATGTTACAATACAGTAGGTTACTGACAATAATACATCATAACAATATAACTTCAGTTTCTGAAAAATTAACGTTGACAGAATAGGTTGTATAGAATCTCCCATTTAATATTCACAATAGCCGTGTAAAGTAGGTAAGAGCATTTTAGTATCTCCAGGGCTTCAGAGAGCTTACTCAAGGATACAGTAGGACAAAACCTTGAACCCAGGCCTTGTATTTCTTTTCCAGGTTCTATGGCTCTCCCTCCAAATACTTGGCAGGAAAGATTAAATGGCTTATGATAAGACAAAGTGAGAGCTGTGAGCTGGACCCTAGTGCTGGGCAGAATGCTCCATGCAGAGTGGGCAGAGCAATGTTGCATTGAACACACTGCTGCAGATTACACCTGCCATTTGGATTGAGAATCTTCTATCTTCCAGCTCATAGAGAACATGGAATAGGTAGTTGCCTACATAGGGTAATCTGAAGATCATTAGAAAGAACTGGAAATACAAATTCTTAGGCCCTCTTCAGATCTACTGAATCAGAAACCCTGAAGGTAGACACAGCAATCCATGTTTTAATAGGTTCTTCATGTAGCTCTGAGGCCCGGTAACATTTGAGAACAGCTGGCTGAGACCAAGGGTCAGCAAATTTTTTCTGTAAATGATCAGATAATAAATATTCTAGGCTTTGACAGCGACACAATCTCTGTCAAGATTATTCAGCTCTGCCATTGTTGTGAAAGCAGCCATAAAGAATATGTAAACAAATGGATGAGGCTGTGTTGTAACAGAACTTTATTTAGCCTAATCAGGGCTCACTTGGTTAATGATATTAATGCATACCGAGGTGAGTATACCTACAGAATAAATTCCTGTAAGTAAAATTACTTTTTCAAAGTATAATACTCTATTTTATGAAACTTTAAGAAGACTTATTTATTTTTATTTTCTGACTTATTTTATTTTCTAGGTATCCTCATATTACAGAGACCCTAAGTGGGTTGTTTTCCGTTTTGTTTTTTTTTTTTTTTACCTAATCATATTCTCTTTTATATTTTATCAGTTAGCTTTGCTGCCTAACAAACTACCCCAAAGCTCAGTGACTTAAGACAGTAACCATTTGTTATTGTTTCTAATTCTATAGTTCAGCTGGATGATCCAGCTCATTGGGCCAGGCTTGGCTGGTCTTGACTGGGCTTGCTTATGTGTCTGCGGTCAGCCAATGGGTTAGCTGGAGGCTTACTTGTCTAGGATGGCCTCATTCACATATTTGAAGGTTAGCAAACAATGATGATGGTGACTCAGACCCATGTCTCTCATAGGAACAAGCCCAGACTTGTTTACGTGGTGCCCGGACAGCACTCCAAGAGATCAGCGAAAGGCTGCAAGTTATCTTGAGACCTATGTTCAGAACTGGCACAAACTCACCCCCACCATATTCTGTTCATAATGCAATTCACAAGGTCAGCCCAGATTCAAGGAGTGGGGACCTAGATGAGTCCTCTTGATGGAAGGAGCTGCAAAGGCACATGGCAAAGTAGTGTAGATTCAAGGAAGAGAATAATTGTGGCTATTTTGGCAATCTTCCATAGAGATGCTTTTAATTTTCATATTTGGCTTTTAGAAAGTTGTAAAAAAAAAAAACTGCACTGGTCATAAAACTAGCATAGAATCCTGCATGATATTTTGGGTTTCTCTATCCCTGCTGGTATATCTGGGAAAGAATTATGTGGAACCTCAGGCTTTATGGGACCTTAATTACCTACCTGGTGCAGTGAGGAAAGGCCAAATGAGGTGGGATTACTTCAGTCTCATCTAACAATCTGTGAAGCTAAAACTACTTTGGAACCATTGTCCATGTCCTCTCTCTCTTCTCCCTCTCTGCCTCTCTCGCTGAGTTATAATGTACATGCAATACAATTCACCCTTTTTAATGCAGTTCTATGAGTTTTGACAAATGCTTATCATAGTTCATCCCCCAGCACAATCAAGTGATTTATTCCATCACTTCAAAAAATCCGCCCTCTTCCCCCTCCCCCCAGCACCCTTACAGTCAACCCCACACTCTACTCCCATGTCTTGGTAACCTCTGATCTATTTCCTGTCTCTATAGTCTTACCTTTTCCAGAATGTCTTAATCCTGTGGTTCTGGTTTCTTTGCCTTAGCATAATTCCTTTAAGGTGTATCCATTTTGTAGCATGCAGTTTGTTCTCCTGTGTTGCTGAATAGTATTCTGTCTGTGTTCTTTGAAATTACTCTTCAGGAAATGAACTCAGGCCAAGTTTAGAGGTCGATTCTATTCATGCAAACATATACTTTTTTACTTCAAAGCTTATGGAATTAGCATAAGAGCAGGAAAAAAGAAGCCCATGAAGGGGGAAAAAAGGCTTTAGTCCTTCAATATGCTAGTTAATTTTTCATACTTTTCTCCTCCCAAATGGTTTCTTTCCTTGAAACCTTTTAATAGGCGCCTTTTTTTTTTTTTAAGTTTATTTATTTATTTTGAGAGAGAGCATGTGCTTGCAAGCGGGGGGGGGGGGGGGGGGGGGGGGGGGGGGGGGG
>NC_064816.1:143357616-143537361 GCF_023721935.1 Panthera uncia | reverse complement strand
AGAGAGAGGGAGAGAGAATCCCAGATAGGCCCTGCACAGTCAGCATGGAGCCTGATGCGAGGCTCAATCCCACAAACCCTGAGATCATGACCTGAGCTGAAATCCAGAGTCAGATGCTCAACTTGCTGAGCCACCCAAGTGCCCCAATAAGTGCCTTTTAAAGCCAGGAGTGGGGCACCTGGGTGGCTCAGTAGGTTAAGTGGCCAACTTCGGCTCAGGTCATGATCTGGCGGCCCGTGAGTTCGAGCCCCACGTTGGGCTCTGTGCTGACAGCCCGGAGCCTGTTTCGGATTCTGTGTCTCCCTCTCTCTGACCCTCCCCCGTTCATGCTCTGTCTCTCTGTCTCAAAAATAAATAAACGTTAAAAAAAAATTTAAAAAAATAAATAAAGCCAGGAGTAATTGTAAAGATCACCTAATATGACCACCTTATTATTTAAAAGTAAATGTTACTTTTGGGGATGCATGGCTGGCTCAGTTAAATGTTTGACTCTTGATTTCAGCTGCGGTCTTGATCTCAGGGTGTGTGAGTTCTAGCCCCACATGGGGGGCGGGGCGGGGGTGGGGGAGACTCCATACTGGCAGTGGAGTGCCTACTTGGGATTCTCTCTCTCTCCTTCTCTCTCTGCCCCTCCCCCATTTGTGCTGTCTTTCTCCCTCTCAAAATAAATAAATTAAAACTTTGAACAATTTTTTAAAAAAGTAAACGTTTCTTTTTAATGAATTATCGCAGGCAGATCATTTTTAAAAACGAAGGAGCACTGAAAGAAGTAAAACTCACAGTCCCAGAGCCCGCCATTTCCTGATTCCCTGCAGGCCCACTGTTCTCAGTCCTTCTGTTTGTTCCTTCTGGTTTTTACCTCTGCCTCTCTCGGTCATGAGCTCATGTTGATGTGTGAGTTACCCTTTCTGGTGTTTTCTACTGACTTCGGGTTATGTCAGATGAAGGTTTAGGTTTCTTACACACTCACTCCCCTCTCTCCAGATGTGCTTACATCACAGTTGAAGGTTAAAGTGACATTTGTATTTACATTACATTACTTTGTGCAAACTTTGGCCACTGGTGCACCAAGCAGTATACCATGATTGTTTCCTTTCTTGGACTTTTTCCTCTAGCGTTAATGATTACCTCGTACTTTCCGTTTCCCGTTTTCTTTGTAAATACTTAATTTTTCATCCAACTACCTCTCAATACAGTTTTCCACGGTGACACAGTCATCAGATGATCAATCAGTTCCTTCTTATCCCTGGAAGCTTACATTTCCTTGCTCCAGTGTTGACTGGTTGCTTTCTGGGCTTGCTGCTCTCATTCTAAGAATCCTCCTTATCTTTCTGTCTTGTGTTGGATCCCCAAAGACCTGTTTCTCATCCTTTCTTGTGTCTGTTTTAATCCTTTTTTGTGAAGCGCATTCTCTAGTAGCTTCCTAAGAATGATTAATGAGAGGTAAACATCTTAGGTCTTTTGATACTGAGGATGTCTTTATTTTACCCTCATGGTTGATAGTTTGGCTGGATATGGATAGAACATAATTTTCCTTCAAAATTTTAAAGACGTTATCTTCTAATTTCCAATAATGCTGTTGAGAAATGCTATGCCATTCTGATTCTTGATCTTTTGTGTATGATTTTTAAAAAAAACCTCTGAAAGGCTCTTTATTCCAGATGCACTGAAGTTTTACAATGATATCCTCTCGTGTGGGTCTTTTTCGTTCTTTGTAGTGACCTTCTGGGGGCTCTTTCAATCTGGAGACCCATGTCCTACAATTTTCTTGTATTATTTCTTTGATAATTCTCTCTCCATGCCTTTCTTTGTTCTCTCTTTCTGGTATGTCCATGAATCAGATGTTGGATTTCTTGGTTTGAATGTCTAATGTTCTCATTGTTTCTCTTATGATTTATCTCCTCGTTGGTTTTTTGTTGTTGTTGTTGTTGTTGTTGTTGTTGTTGTTTTGGTATACTCTCTGAGAGATTTCTTAAACTCTTTTTTCTACACATTCATTGAAAAAAATTTTTTAAATGTTTGCTGTGATATTTTTAAGAGCTCTTTTTTTCTGATTACTCTTTTTATAGTTCCTTTCCCCCCACCCCCATGGATTTATTCTTTTCATTATCTTTTTTTTCTTTTTATTATTTCTATGAAAATAAGTTATTTGTTTTTTGAAAATAAATTTTTGCTGCCTACATTGTCTCTATTTCTTCCTAGTTCCTTTTCACTGGTGTGTGTGTGTGTGTGTGTGTGTGTGTTACTGTCTTTCATATTGGAGGACTTTCTCAAATGTCAAGAGATCCTTGGGTGTCAGTTCATATTTTAGAAGGAGCTATTAACGAGCTGATTGGAAATTACATCTGTAGAGCTGAGTTTGCTGGCTCCGTTGTAAATTAGTAGAGTAGCAAGCTGATTGATTTTTATTGGTGGAATTCATATCTATATCTCTAGGTATTTTCTCTGGGATATTCAGTTATTCCAGAGAAGAATTCTACAATCTATTTTACTTTCTTTGGGTAGAGGGTGGTGGGGCAAGGGGAAGGCCATGGCAATAAATCTGGTTCCCAGTTTTTTGGCAGCTACGCATCGCAGAGGAGGTGGGGGTCTTGCTGTTCATTTTACACATAATTTACTTTTTTTAATCTAGTGCTTATTCCCTGCCTTCCACTGGGCTGGTGACCCTGAGTTTGAAGTTACTGCTTTAATTCCTTCCTGGTCCTGGGAATGAGAGATATACACCTGGCCACTCAGGATGAGGTTCTGAGGGGTTCTCTCTGCTCCTTATATAGATTTTTAATCAATCTCCCCATTTTTAGCCACTTTCTATACTCTTACCTTCTATGGTATCAAGTGTCCTAAAAATCCTATTGTTAACCAACTATACAGGCTTTCTTCATTCTGCTACATCATTTAAACTCCTTCATTTATTTTCATCTATTGTAGTTTGAGTTTATAAATATTTCCTAATTTCATGGATTATGGAGTTTGTGTTTTGTTTCTCATATTCCTTGCTGGTTGTGGGTGATTTCTTAGAAGAAACAGGGTCAGAGAAAAAAAAAAAACTACACACTACACTGCTATCTTAAAATTGGAAATCTCTAATAGCACATTTTAACTTTGATGCATGTTCTCAAATTACCCTCCATAGAGTTTGCACCAATTTATAAATAGCAATATAAAGGTGTCCCTTCTCTATATCGTCACCATCTTAACACAGTCGTTTTTAGTCTTGGTCAATCTTCATGAAGGATGGAGATGGCCCAGTTTTAACTACATCTTTTGCAAAGGGCAGTAAAGCCCCATTCATTCTAAATTTAGTCGCTCAGTAAATACATGTCTTTGCATACAGATGTTTGTAGGTAAATTACTATAAATTCCTCTTTAGTAAATATATCAGAGCACTCACTTTTCTCACAGGAGATTTTCTGGAGAGTTGTATTTATATATGAGAAATTGCACATGAGTGGGCTTGTTTGCATATAATAAAGGGTGTGGGGAAGTGTAGTCTTAAGAACTCTGGATCCTGTAACATTATTCCCTAGTTTGCCCTCTTAGAGTTTCCTCTAGGGAGGCAAGTACAGGTGAGGGAAAGGGGTGGGGAGATTTATCCTATAGTAGGCTTTCTTCACAGGCTCCTGACTTCTCAGCTCTTAGTTTTACACAGTATGTGTCCTCTAAGCTGTGCAAGGTGGTCTATAATCTCTTTGACAATGAACATTTCACAAATGGCACAAGAGCCCAGCCGTTAGATGCCAGGCTAAAGGGAAACATTCGCACAGAAGTGAATCCAAATCTCTGGCCTGCCATCACTGAGGGTTGTGGAAGTTGTTTAGACAAGCAAGATCTGATTAGGGAGTTATCCACCCTCAAGTTTAAGAAATGCAAAGGGACTGGATTTTCCCACTTAATGGTCAGTTCTCTCCCACTGGGCTCCTTGTCTGTCTAGGAAGATAAAAGACACTCTTGGAAGGTATAGAAGGGAGAGTTGCTGCATTTTAACAAACTTAGTGCACCAAATTGTGAAAATCCTTTGTGAATATGTGGAAGAACTGAGTCTTTCCCCTTTATTAACCTTTTATGGCAATTTTTATACCAAATTTCCAATTCCTAGTGTGTATCTGTGGCTAGGTTGGGGAAGTAATGTCAGTTTGGGGAGAGGCTAAGGGAGTCAACAAAGAGGGGTTCCTGTTTAGTGTGGCATATCAGCTACACAAACATCCTGGCAGTTTGAGCCTTAATGACTGTATCTTGTCTTCTAAGGATTACTCTTCTCAAAGATTTAAATGGGTCTTTAAAGTTCTGAAAAATTTTAAAAACAAACAAAATGGCTGGTTTCATTTAAAGGTGATTTATGGTTCTGAATCTACTTCACTGTGTTTCATCACCCTCATGAAAAGGCAAAATGGAAATAAACCTCTTAATTCCTTGGCATCGGAGGAGACAGCACAACTACATGCTTTGCTACACTTTTCTAGGTGGGGTATAGATGGGGATCTATGCCTTACATTTCAGTGAAGTTTCTAAACATACTTTTTCGCTTCCCTAGTGAATGCCTAACACCTGTGTGTCTCCAATGCAATTCCGTATTTCTACCTTATTTAAGCAATTCCATCAATAAGGTTTTTTTGTTGTCATTTGACAAGGGAACAATACGCTGACAGACTAAGCCCACAATAGCTTCTATCAATCAAGCACTTTGGGAAATCAGAAATGACAATGAAACCCACTGCATTAAATAACCCATGGTGCTGGGAATTAATCAGAAATCTGGTGTTGTTGAAAATAAATGAGTTTTTAATAAATTAGATTTGAGAATTACTTACAAGCTGTGGATTATGGGTCTGTGCAGAGGCGGCCTCTGATTCATTGGGAAGTCTGCAGGGGGTAACTGCTGCTAAAGTAGATGGGAAAATATGCTCATCCCCCTGGAGACAAGGAAAAGGGGGCTGATTGCCCAAAGATGTGCCAACGTCTCTTCTCCTGCCCATTCCCACACCGGCCAGGCCAGATCTTTGCTTGAAGCCCCTACATTGTCTGTGTTGACGTTGATATCCAACAAAGAAACAGTTTTCCTACTTAGCGGTCTTACATGAAACATCTGCTTTTCATTGTAAATTTAAATTACCTGAAATTTTAAATTATTTAAAATACGACAACACACAATTTCATAATTAAATTAATCAATTTAGTTTGGGAGACATTCAATTAATGATCAACAATAGGCAGCAAGACCTGGCGCACTGTACCCTAACAATCAATTAGATTTAACTCGAGACAGATGCACCAATTAGTTATGGAGTGCCTACTATGTGTGAGATTCTATGCTGTGTATTAGGAATACAAAATTGCCAAAGCCCTCCCAAGGATTTTAGAATCTTATGAGGAAATTAGATCTGAATACAAAGCAAGGTGTCTTAAGTGCTCAGCTGAACTTACAAATCCCTACAGAATGGCAGAGGAGGGGCAGGAAATTGTAGGCTGAGTTGTTTGGGAAGACTTCACAGATATGGGGGTATGTATAGCAGATGCTGGATGACTAATCTAATTATAACAGGTGGAGGAAAGGTTAAGGTATTCCAACCAGGTGGAACAGTATGAGCTAACACTTAGATGAAGTCTTGGAAATGCAGGATAAATACAGTCAACAACACTATATTGTAAACTTGAAATTTGCTATGAGGGTGAATCTTAAGTGTTTTCACCATGTGCAAACAAACAAAAAACAAAAAACAAAAAAAAAAGGAAAGGAAAGGGTAAACATGTGATGGATATGTTAATTAGCTTGGCAGTATTCATTATTTCACAATCTATATATCTATCAAAACATCAAGGCATATACCTTAAATATATATATATTTTTTGTCAATTATACCTCAGATGGGGGGAAAAGAGAAAGTGCAGGTTATATTTGAAAATTGTAATTCATTTGTTCATCCAACAAGTATTGAATGCTTACTATAACTTAGCTTCTGTATAATGAGGCTGAAATGTAAGGTCGAGGAAGGAACATAGCAGGAGATGAGGCAAGGAAAATTTGGGAATAGAGATTGAAGGACCAAAAGTTCATATAAAATATTTATTTTTATGTTGTTTAATGTTGTTTTCATAAATGGGGTTATACTGAGTCTATTTTTTCTGCCACTTAATTTTTTTCACTTATTATGTCTTGGAGATACTTCCATGTACTGGTAAGACCATCTCATTTTTTTAATTTATGTATTATATATAACAATGAACTATAATTTATTTAACCATTTTCCCATTGATGAATATTTATTGAAGAAACTATCTTAAACATTTTTTTTTCATTAAAAGAAATCAGCCTGAGAGCCATTACTATGTTGTAGAACTTTTTAAAGGGAAGATATATTAGAGCCAAGACTGGATCATATCAAGTCAACCAATCAGTCAATTAGTCAATATTTGCAGAGAACGCTATGAGAGTCATGCCAGAAAAAAAAGAAAATGCATTCACCCTCGGTATTTGAGAAGAGTTTAATAAAGTTTAAAGTTTGATAAAGTAATAATCCTTAATAAAGGCAGGATTTACAAAAGTATAGGCAGGGGGTAGGGAAACTAATGAGGGATGATGTTATACCCCACATACTAAATTCAAGAAGCTATCACCACTTCTAGGCCAGACAGGCAGGGAGGAGAAGAGGTTTCTGGATGATCTACAGAGAAAGGCAAGCCAACTCCTTATGACCAGGCATAGAGGGATCCAGGGAAAGATATACTTTGACCTCATTCTCTTTCTGACTATTACTTTTCATCTGGGTTTCCCAGCAGCCGTTAGCAGCCAGAGGGCAAGATGATACAGTCCACAGGGGTCAGCCTCTTGGGTCACAAAGCAGGATGGAGAAGGATGGGGAGAATCTGGAGGTGCGCTCAAAAAATCTCTAATAGACCGATTAAGAGTTATCAACATTTTTTATATTAAAAAATTATACCAAGGAGCACCTGGATGGCTCAGTCGGCCGGGCGTCTGACCGACGTCCCACCTCGACTACTCTCTCTTTCCCCTGCCCCTGTTTCTCTTACCTTATTATAGAAGCTAATCACTCTAAGTTTCTTCCTCTGCTACATCATTAGATTGTTGAACTCAAGACAAAGATGTGGCTCCTTTTTCACCTTCCACATGACCTCTGTAGGGCTTGCCTACCTTTATCTTGCCTACCTAATCTATTCCATAGGACTCCTCCTAATTTTTATCACCTTAGTTGTTCCCAAACCATTCCATTTTTTTTTAGCCATTTCCTCACCATATTGTAAGTTATTTGAGGGCGGGGACCATGTTTATTTGTGTTGATATGCCTTCTGGTTTTGAGGAAAGAACTTAACACTCAGTAGGAGACCGGTGGGTACTGTTGATGTTTTTGTTCTCACTGTTAATTGTGTCTGGAGTAAACCATGTCTCAGCTTGGGCACCATCTAAGTTTACTAGACAAACTTCAACATGAGAACTAAGTTTGGAACTGTAATATTCAAGATGGATTCCTGTTGTGTCAGGGCTCCCCACCGGGGAAATTGCTTTCAGTCCAGCCAGTATTTAACTACTCTGTCAGTTGACATGAATATGCAAAGGGGAAAAAAAGGCCACTGACAGATCACGGGGTGACTTGGTGATTAGGAATTAACAGACAATCAGAGTTTGAACAGACCGAGTCTTCAAGTGCTGCGGGTATCAAGAAAATGTACTAAATCGTTCTGATTCCATTGAAATGGCTGTTAGACAAGACTGAAAAATACTTGATTATAACTACCCTTTGGTGGGTCTTTTCCACATTCATGTGAAAGAGGTATGGCAGCCCATAAAGAACAGCAACTTCCTTGCAAGCCAGAGGGCTTAATGAAGAATTAAAGATATTGCAACCTTGTAGCTGAAATAATAGAAAGAAAATTGAATTATTCTTCCCATATTAAATGCATATATTTGTGAGTGTTTCTGCCAAAATGCCTTTGCTAACCCGTGGAGTGAAATACACTTTGATTTCACATGGGTGCATTAAACTAAGCTGGGGCCCTACTGCAACTGCTTAGAAGGGAACAAAAAACATCAGGATGAAAAAGCGTGCTCGACGTATGGTTATATCAGCCCTAAATTGTGTCACAGCTGCTTCTGGTACCATTAGACGGAACACTGGGCAATTTATAGAAGTCATTTTTAACAATTTGATTGTCGGTATATATCTGCCGAATTGATTGGTTGCGGAGACAGATCTTTATTTTTGTAATAGCAATAACATCCTTTGCAGATTACTGCTCAATTTATTCCTGATGCTAACATTACCACCCAGCATCTATCAATTTATATTGGAAAAATATGTTCTTATTTCTTAATTATCTGTTTAATTGTAGGGAGACTAGAGTCCCGTGATGCCCTGATTTGCCAGCACTGGGGAGCCTGCCAGAGTCAATGAGAGTCTCTTGGTTTGGCTTCTGGAGAGCTCTGTGCAACCTCATGATATTAACAACATTTACCCCTGTGTATAATAAGGCACTCATGCCCTGAATCACAGCCGGCAGCACGGCCTGCTCTTCTGTACCCCAACCGAAGTCTCTGCACGCTGGCAAATGGCTTTTCCACTGACCTACTTTTCTGCCCCTCTAATCTTGCCAACTCTGGTAGTCAGGAATCCTGGTGATGACACCCTGCATGGGGTCTCCCTTAGGCCTCTCTGGAGAGTGACTGATGGGAGGGCAGGATTGCCTAAACTCTGTGGCAGCTCCCCAGAAGAAATTAGGGGCCTTATTTTTGACCAGTGGGTTCAGATTGGTAAAAATGGAACCTAAAACACATGTAGTCAGTTTCCTCTTTACCCCAGCCACCACTACCACTAAATGTAAACATAAATCTATGTAATAAATGTACATTAGAAAGCAACTACAGGGGCGCCTGGGTGGCTCAGTCGGTTAAGCGGCCGACTTCCGCTCAGGTCATGATCTCGCAGTCCGTGAGTTCGAGCCTGGCGTCGGGCTCTGTGCTGACCACTCAGAGCCTGGAGCCTTTTTCGGATTCTGTGTCTCCCTCTCTCTCTGACCCTCCCCCATTCATGCTCACTCTCTCTCTGTCTCAAAAATAAATAAACGTTAAAAAAAAAATTTGGAAAGCAACTACAATGATGAAGTCCTATTTGCCTGCTCCTTTGAGATTTCCTTTATTATTTTTTATTACTTTTTTTTTTTTGAGAGAGAGAGTGAGAGTGCCAGGGGGAGGGGCAGAGAGACAGAAGGAGAGAGAGAATCCCAAGCAGGCTCCATACCATCAGACCGGAGCCCGACGCAGGGCTTGATCTCACGAACCATGAAACCACATGACCTGAGCCAAAATCGAGTTGGATGCTTAACCAACTGAGTCACCCAGGCACCCATATTTATTATTCTTATTATGGTAAAATAGACATAACATAAAATTTGCCATTTTATCCATTTTAAGTGGATCTTTCAGTGGTATTAAGGACTTCCACATTGTTCTGCAGTCACCACCACCATCCACTTCCAGAACAAAATAAGAACTTTCTTTATTTTTCCCAAGCTGAAACTCTGTACCTATTAATAATTCTTCATCCCCTGCTCCCCTCCTCCAGCCCCTGACAAACTCCAACCTACTTTCTGTCTACAAATTTGACTACTCTAGGTGCCCTGTGTAATTCCTACAATATCCACCCTTCAGTATCAGGCTTCTTTCATTTAGCATAATATCTTCAAGTGTCGTGTTGTAGCACATAGCAGAATTTCATTCATTTTTAGGGCCAAGTAATATTCCATTGTATGGATTGACCATATGTTATATATATATATGTGTGTGTGTGTGTGTGTGTGTGTGTGTGTGTGTGTGTATATATATATATATATATGGCCATCAATGGCCATTTGGGTTGTTTCCACCTTTTGGCTATTGTGATTTTTTTTTTTTTATAGCGGCGTGATTTGATTTCTTTCTCTTTCTCTTTTGTGTATCTACTAAAGGTTCTTTCTCTGTGGTCACCATGTGGTTTACACAGACCATCTTATAGCATTCCATTTTAAGTTGGCTGTCATGAATGACGCTACCATGAACACGGGTATAAATATATCTGTTTGAGTACCTGCTTTTAATTCTTTTCGTCTTTGCTTACTCTTTAGAAATACTGCTCATCTTTACCATGTGACCACATCCCAACCCCATCTCCTTGTGATCTGCGGTTCCCGCCAAAGCCTTTCATTGTTGCTACCTGAATTTCACCTCTTTTTATTCTCTGCCCTCCCTGCATCCTCTTCTGCAGCTCACAGACTGTGATTTTTCTCCCAAACCTCCTTTTTACCATGAATCTGCCATAGAAGAGGCAGGGGCGCAGGGCTGGACTCCCAGAGGAGGAATACTTGCACCTTTTTCTCTTTGATGGCCAGTCGCCAGGGTGGGCCCCAGTCCCAAGCCTTCCACACCCAGAAATGGTAATTCCTGATTCCTACCCAGCAGCCTACATGAATGCATGAAAATCATCCTTGATTTTGAGACCTGGTCAGAAGATGAAGGCTGAGGATAAGTCCCACAATCAAAGACTAAAAGCCAGAACTGTGATAATGGCCTCAGCAACTTTGAACTCCATCAGCGCTGTGGCAGGAGGAGGCATTCTTTGTCCCAAGTGGGATCTAAGAATCAAGTAAAGCCAGCCCTCTCTCCAGTAAGAAGGAGAGTTTGTGTAGGGCCAGCAGCCCTCTCAGGGGTTATAATCCCTCTTTTCTAAATTACTTTGGTTTTTTTTGTTGTTGTTCTTTTCCTCACAATCATCATTATTTTAGATCACTACCATTTCTTGCATCTTACCATATACAAATGCATATGATAAGAAATGTAGCTGAATTTTTTTCTTTTCATATATTTTTTAAAAATTTTTTAATGTTTTTATTTATTTTTGAGATTGAGAGAGACAGAGTAAGCGGGGGAGGGACAGAGAGAGAGGGGAATCCACGGAAACTGAAGCAGGCTCCAGGCTCTGAGCTGTCAGCACAGAGCCCGACGTGGGTCTCAAACTTATGAGCCATGAGATCATGACCTGAGCCAAAGTTGGACACTCAACTGACTGGGCCACCCAGGTGCCCCACTTTATGTATATTTTTCATCTCATTGTTAATTGGAGGCAGAATACTTTTTGGAACCAGACTTCCAGATTCCCATCCTGCTAACTAATGGCTTGAACCTCTCTATCCCTCACTTTTCTCCTGCAAAAGGGGATAATAGTCTATATCTTGAAGAGTTGTCAGAATTGAATGAGATCATTAGTGGACATCATTAGAATCATACCTAGCACATAGTCAGGACTTGCCTAAGGTTAGTTCTTCTTCTTTTTCCATCTTAAAATAAAGAAACTAAGGCAGAGCAGGTTAAGAAACTTGCCTGAAGCCACACATTTTGGGTGTATTCACTCATGATCTTTCTTAGCTTCGTAGATGCTTACTCTGTTGTCCATGGACGAGGAACTAGAAAAAGCTGTATTTCAGCCTTTTATGTACATTACAAATATGTGCCCATGCCGAGATATATTTTGTGTTATACCTCTACCTCAAGTTGCAAAGAGCAGATAACACAGAGTTAAATAAAATTCTTGCCTCTAATTTTTACTGCCCTAAGGCAAGTAGATATCTAAAAGGCTGATATATCGATATCGTCCATGTACAAACACACAGAGAACGTGGAGATTCCTTATCTCACCCTCTGCTAAATATCTATCCTCAACATTCCCAGTCACTGGAAAGCAGACTATTAATCCTTTCTCCTATCTCACCGCCCCTCATCACTCTCCATAAATTGGTACATGAGAGATAGTGAGTGGAGAAGGCAATTCACAGAGCTGGAAATGATCTCCACAGGTATTCCTCCTGCAGAAAGCTGCCCATTCCCCAAGAGGAAGGACCAGATGAGTCCTGCTCAAGTGCATTTCAAAGTCATCATAGTGAAACTCTTTTAAAATCTGGATCGTTTCAAAGTTACCTTTAAGAGACTTCACGTTTAATTTTCTTGGACTTGACTCACATCAAGTGATTTGACTACATTCTCCCTGTCATCAAACGTCATACTGTGGTTGATACCAATTGGTTATTTACAAGTGGGCCAGGCCCATGTGACAGCATGAACGCAATAGGGCATGTGTCTGAACGCAGACGGTTTTAAATTCTGCCTCATTTGTGATGGGTCTCTGGACATAGATGTGAGCTCATCTTTGAAAGGTAATACCAGGTAAGATGGACATGATGGAAGGCAGGTGAACTCTTCCTTAGAGTTGGTTAACAAAAGATGGGTGCGCACATGTCTAGGTTTTATAGAAACTTTTCTTGCAGAAAACAAGGTGTTAGACTAGAGACTGAAGTGTAAAGTTTCTTTTAATGTCCACGTATTCTGATTCTATGGGTGAGAAAAGGTGTGTAATGGGGAGAAGATTGTGTCTAGGTCAAGGTTGATAAACATTTTCTGTAAAGGGCCAGGTAGTAAATATTTTAGGTTTGCAGACTATATCGTCTCTGTCACAACTACTCAGCTCTGCCATTGTTGCAGGAAAGCAGCCACAGCTAAGATATAAATGAATAGACGTGGCTGTGTTCCAGTAAAACTCTGTTTACCAAAACAGGTTGTAAGTTGATTTGGTCTATGGGTCACAGTTGGTCAGTCCCTGTACTAGGTTCTGTGCTGGGCACTTTTATGTATTATCTCAATTGCTCAGAATGTAAGGCACAGTCCAGTTAAGCTCATGTAGTTAAGTTACATGAACAAAGGTAAAGAGAGATTTTTCTCATGCATCAAGTAAGGAACAGTAAATAAGACTGGCCCCAGGCTTTTCTACAAGAGCATCCAATGCTAGAAGAAAGTAAAGGAGGAATATCATCATCAGAGTTCTAAGAGAAAGAAAGTATGATCTGTGACCATTACATGACCCAAGAAGCCTTCATGTAAAAAGCTACAGGCAGACTCTCTCACATATGAAGTAACTCAAAGACTACAGACCCCTGAGCATTTCTGAAAAAACTGCAGATAACAAAATACCACATAGAGATAACTCAAAATCAAGAGCTCAAGAATGGACATTCCAAGATCCAAGGACTGGGAGGAAGCATTAAATACCTTTGAATAGAGAGCCAAATCTAGAGCCAAAACCAGATTCCAAGAAACGATGAGAATTACATGTACAGAAATTAAAATGAAAGCTACAAATGTGGACAATATTAAAAAAAAAACATACAGCAAGCAGATTGGGACATGGGTGAAGGGAGCTGAGAGGAATTGAGACAGTACTGATGTCTAAAGGAGAAATATGTAAATGACTCTATCTGTCAAATATTTTTCATATTCTCATCTTAGCTTTGAAGGGATCTTTTGGAAAATTGCTTCTACTGCAGGTGAAGGAAATAGTTATCTGAAGGTCAACAATTCTTTTGTTTCATGTCTATTAAAAGAAAGTGAAATTAAGTTTAATTCTTTTAATTTAAAATAGCATCTATAGGGGCACCTGGGTGGCTCAGTCGGTTAAGCATCTGACTGTGGCTTAGGGCATGATCTCACGGTTGCTGAGTCTGAGCCCTGCGTTGGGCTCTGTGCTGACAGCCGAGAGCCTGAAGCCTGCTCTGGATTCTGTGTCTCCCTCTCTGTCTGCTCCTCCCCAACTCCCTCTCTCTCTCTCTCTCTCTCAAAAATAAAATAAGCATTAAAATTTTTTTAAATAAAATAGCATCTATAGTGTGAAGTCATTTAAAAAAATGTATTTGCATCTATTTCTAGTTCCACATTTGCATTTTACTTTATTTATTTATTTTGAGAGAGAGGAAGAGCACACAGGAGGGGCAGAGAGAGAGAGAGAGAGAGAGAGAGAAAATTCCAAGCAGACTTCACGCTGTCCTAGTGCGAAGCCCGATGTAGGGTTTGAACTCACAAACAGTGAGAACATGACCTGAGCCAACATCAAGAGTAGGTTGCTTAACTGACTGAACCACCCAGGCACCCCTCCATGTTTGCATTTTAAAAAGATATTTTGTGTGGGGCACCTGGGTGGCTCAGTTGTTTAAGCATCTGACTTTCGCTCAAGTCATGATCTCACTACTCGTGAGTTCGAGCCCCACATTGCGTTCTGTGCTAACAGCTTGGAGCCTGGAGCCTGCTTCAGAGTCTGTGTCTCCTTCTCTCTCTGCCCCTTCCCTGCTCATGCTCTGTCTCTCTCTGTCTCTCAAAAATGAATAAATGTAAAAAGATATCGTGTATAACAAAAAGGCTTTGGTTGTGTCATCCTAAATAAAGAATAGAATTTGGGGATGCAGAGATTTGAGCTGTTTCTAAATTTCTAATTTTTTTTTTTTTACACTTCCTTGAATTGAAATTTACATCCTGGACAAGTAAAAAAAAATTTCTTTTACAAAATGATGGAGTAGTTTTCATAAAGACAGGAATGAAAAAGAAAAGAGAATCAAACATGTTAGCAGCAGTTAACTTTTGGTGATGACACAAAAAAGATGAAATATTTCATTTTGTTCATTTATATATTAAGGCAATCTTAAAGCGACCAACATAGGTTTGTAAAAACACAAGATATATTGTCATAGAAGCCATAGAAAGAGCATTTTCAAGGAGAGAATGGTCAGCTGTGCCAATTCTAAAAAGAAGCTAAATAAGATTAAGACAAATATTACCAGTAGGAAAGCCACAGTTGACCTTAATGAGAAGTAAGTGAATGTAGAAGGAGTGGGGAGTGAAGAAATGGAGATTCTGAGTTTAGGTAACTCTTTCCAAAATAAGTCATTATTCCTCAAAAACACCGGCTAGGAGAGATGGTATTTCCTCTATTCTTATGGAGAAATTGAGGTTTATGCTCCTTAACCAAGGTCACATGGCTGGTAATTTCTGAGCCAGTGCCCCAACCCAAGTCTGTCTGGTTCTGAGCCTATGCTCGTCCACTGTGTCATGTTTTGTGTGAAGTTGTCGTTCAAAGTTTTGGTTGGAGGATATGACTCTTCTGGCCATCCCAAACGGACTGGAGTGGACACTCAGGGGACAGTACCAATCGAACTGGAGTAGACAACACATGAGCCTAAATATTCTGGGGAATTTTATTAGAGCTACAAGATACAGTACTTTTAAAAAAATTTTTTTTAGCCACTTGACCTGAGGAGAATGAAAATGGGTCAAGGTAGCCACATTTGTCCTTATACACGTAAGGAGGTAGAAAAAGCTGATTAAGAGAGACAGCTAGCCGGGAAAGGCAAAGGTGAGGATGGAGATGGAGAGAGAAGGGTGGGAGGGTCATGCAAGGAAAGGTGAAGTGAGAGGCTATGTGGTTCTAGAGAGGGAAAGGGACCAAATGAGGTAGAGAGAAGCTGCTTTGACTCATTGGGTTTTCCAGTGCTGGGTCTGACAAAATCCAGCTGCACTCTTTTGATTGAGCTTGTTCTTTCTGTTACTGCCAACCAGTGAGTCTTGACTAGGACGGGAAGGCAAGAATTTAGCCACATCAAAGGAAGACTAATGGAAGCCTGAGAGCTTGAAGGGTCACCTGACATCGCCATGGCTCTGGGCCTGCTACTCATCACTGGATCGTTGGACAGACTGCTCATCCATCAGAGTGTTCCAATTCTACTGAATAAAAAGAAATGTCCTGAGAGACATGTGGCCCTGACCCCTCTTCCCAGATGCCTCCCTCCCTCTCTGACTGGGTCAAGAGAACCTCAGAGCATGGAAAGCATTGGCACTATTCTGATTCACGGTGATAGCTGTTAATCCAGTCCTAGGCTCTGTAAGTTGCTTGCTATTGATCCACCAGCATGAATACTTGAAGATGATCTCCTTACAAGGCAAGACTCTTTCCACAGTAGATTGGAGGCACCTCCTCTTGCCAAAAGTTTGGAATGTTTTCATTTGTCAGATCCTCTCTCATAAGGAGCCAACGGTTGTGGGGTTTTCCAGGGGGGAGCTGATAATTCAACATCGTGGATGAACTTTGGCTCTCAGACGGGGTGTGACTCAGATGCCCCTCCTTGATGGATTTTGTACCCTCAGCCATCACTTCCTGCACATTAGACTGCGTCCTCTGAATAAAGAGCATGTAGTCTCCAAGCCAAAGTGTGCAACCTGGCTGATGCTGGCTTAAATGCTGCGACGCATTACAAAGTGCTTCATGCAACCCCAGGTTGTATTCGCCTCCATCACGGCTGAGGTTGATGGGATGCAACATAACAGGATGTGGCAAGCTGGGTGATGTATAATGCAATGTTACGTGTCCCGCCTGCAAAGCAGCGTGTTCTCAGTGGGAGCAGCACATCGCAACAGAAAGCCCTGTTCTCAACCGATCCTGCGTCTGTCAGTGGACTGGGGGAAGCTGGCTCGCTTAGGCTCTCAACACCTTAGAAACTACTGTTCAATTCTAAGTGCATTTTCCCCAATTCTATCAGCAATTGCTTTAAAAAAAATCAGCCGCCCCAGGGAAGACAGGAGCCTGGAATGGCATATCTTTGGTTAGAAATTAGGCATGCTTGAAATCTCAGCATTTGCTCTGTGTTTTGAAGGCTGTTATGAGGACAACTTCCCGTTTAGCTCCTGCATGTGTTTGCCGGATTTGCATTCGTTCTGAATATGATCAAGTCAGTGATACCAAAGAGTCTACGCCAGACCACTGTCAGCCTAGAAGTTGCCTCTTTGTAAATGGGAAAAAGGCACCGCTTCTTCCGCTGGGTGTCCACAAGACTGCTCATTCCGATGATAGCTGCTTGCTAGTTACAGCCACCCCAGCTCTTAGTCGCTTGAAACGTTCTCTAAACAGTCTCTTCCTTGGTCAAGTTACTCTTGTTCTTTGCCCATTGGCATTGCCTTTTGAACATGCCTATGTTCATGCAGAGTCTCCTTCAGAGAAAACTTACACAGCAAATTAAGGGGATGTTTAAAATTCCAAGCGGTTCCTGGGGCACCTGGGTGGTTCAGTCAGTTAAGCCTCTGACTCCTGGTTTTGGCTCAGGTCATGATCTCACAGTTCATGAGTTTGAGCCCCACGTCGGACTCTGTGCTGACAGCTGCAGAGCCTTCTTGGGGTTCTCTGTCTCCCTCTCTCTCTGCCCCTCCCCTACTCACTCTCTCTCTCTCAAAATAAGTAAACATTAAAATAAAGTAAAATTCCAAGGTGTTTGAGAACATCCACTCCTTGAGTGCAGGACCAAAGCATACCAATGTATGTCGACAGCAGTGAAGATAATGTTGTAGGGTCTCACTGAATATGAGATACTAAATCAATTCATAAGTGAGGTGTTAGCATATATATAATTGGCTTTCCTAATCATAAAAGTGATGTTTACTAAAGAAAAATTAAAATGTGCAAAAAGTATAAAGTGAAAAACTAAAACTACTCATAATCCTACCACTCAGAGATAATCACTAGTAATGTTTTGGTATATTTTCTTTCAATTTTTGTTATAGACATACTCATGCATTGAAGAAAACCTCTTGAGGTTATATATATGATACATACTAGCATGTATAATATATTATATATAATGATTACATGATATAATAATTACATTATTATAAAATATATAATATATACAGCATATTATTATATATGAATATAGTATATATAATTTGGTGCCCTTCCTTTTTCCCATTTATTATATTATTAACATTTCTCCATGGTTTACTTTGGATAAATTACCGGTACAGGAATTGCTAAGTCAGAGGGACATTTGTAAATTACGTGACATATATATATATATATATATATATATATATATATATATATATAATGTCACATTGCAAGGATGTTGTCCAGCTTTGAAATCTTAGCAACCTCACAGCATCTTTCCCTGAGAAGGATCCAGGCTCATTACAGGAACTAATCCACGGCAGCTGGAGGCTGAAGGTGCTTCTTCCAGTTCATTCACGAGTCACTGGAACAATAAATAGTTCCACCTAAACCTCACTTTCTACCTCTCTAGGAGGAACTTGCAAATTACCTCCAGGATTCAGGATTCGGGGGCACCTGGGTGGCTCAGTCTGTGAAGCGTCCTCTTGATCTCAGCTCAGGTCATGATCTCATGGCTCGTGAGCTAGAGCCTTCCTTTGGGCTCTGTACTGGCAGTATGGAGCCTGCCTGGGATTCTCTCTCTCTCTCTCAAAAATAAAGAAAGAAACATTAAAAAAATTACCTCCAGGACTCCTGAGGTCTTGTTGAGAGGATCGCAAGACACCCAGGATGGGTTCCCAGACTTCCTCACAGGCACTGTTCACCACTTCCGGCTTTTCCCAGAAACAGGTTTTTTCATCTGCTCAGTTCTTCCAAAGACTGGAAAGTGTTCTCAGGTGAGCAGAGGCTTAGGAGCAGAAGCGAGGCATGATGGGGAAAATGTTACAGAAGGCTCCTGCTCTGCTCCGTTTCCTAGATTCTTCCTTACTTCCCAAAGACTTGCCTCAGGAGATGTTGGGAATAAAATGTAAACTTGTCCTTTAAACCTGTCCTATGCAGTAGCCACCAGCTACATGTGGCTATTTACATGTAAATGAACTAAATGAATTAAAATGAGATACAACTAAAAATGTAGCTCCACAGTCTCACTATGTCAATAGCACATGTGTCTATATAGAGCATTTCCATGATCTTAGAAAGTTCTATGGATAGCACTGCCCTAAACTCTTATTAGTTAGAGGAGAATAAACGCATACCCCTGGATTCTGGAGCATTTCCCAGAACTTCATCAGGGAAGAAATTTCTTTGAAGACTCTCATTTTCCTTGAAAAGCTCATGCGCATTTCTCATTCTATAATACAACACTTACACATTTGCTTTAATGTAAAAATATGATTTTAAATATCAAACATTGAATAACAAGGACAAGCCAGAAAGGCATTAGATTTATCCTGTGGTTTTTCATATCGCAGTTGGAGGAACAGCCTTTGGGGGGGGTGTGGAGGACTGTTCTCCCCTGCCTGTCACCAGTGCAAACCTCTCACAGAACTTCCCCACACATCCAGTGAGATGCTGTAAAGCACAGGAAACATTTAGAGGTCATTTCAGAAGGTCTTTCCCATTCCTTAACTATGCTGTGACAACCTGGCTGGCTGTGTGGATGCAGACTGAACTTGTTGGCCAGTTAGCAGATTCCTGTCTGATCACTGAGGTCCTCGCATTCTGTCTGAGGATGCTGTTCTCAAGGAGATCACTTCAAGCCCAGTGCTGAGGTTTGGTAGCCTTAGGCCAGAGGTTTTCAAAATCACTTGAAGAGGCTATTAAACATGTAAATTCCCAGGGCACCTAGGTGGCTCAGTTGGTTAAGTGTCTGACTCTTGATTTCAGCTCAGGTCATGATCTCACAGTATGTAGGATTGAGGCCCATGTGAGTCTCTGCACTGATAGCTCGGAGCCTGCTTAAGATTCTCTCTTTCTCTGTCTCTCTCTCTCAATAAATAAATAAATAAACATTAAAAAAAGTAAATTCCTTGATAAGCAAGAGCCTTGAGTAATTACATTACATGTGATCCCTGAGCAATGATACTGAGCACCTACTGTGTTGGGTATAGTAGCAGACAATGGAAATATAAGGTAAATAATCATTAGTTTCTAGAATCCCAAGATTAGAAGCAACCTCCAAAGCATATATAATTCATACCTATGCCTCAAGTGGCTTCAGCTATTGTCTACAGTCTGACCCTCCTTCCAGTACATGAGATGGTGTCCTTTGTTAATGATTTGGCCTGTATTGTTTCCAAAGTAGTGCTTTCGCGACTGAAGTGAAGGCTGCTTAATGATTTCCAGCAAAAATGATGTCCAGAATGATATGAAGAAAAATAGAAATGTGTGCTGAGCATGGAGGGGGCTCTGTGTTGGGATTTATGGCCTCTTTGCTATCCTAAAGGCTTCGAGGGGAATTAGATCAGATGTCTGTGTCATCTCTTGCTCTAGAACCTAAAATGTCGAAATGTGTGCTAATTTCAGTTCCTCATTCTGCAGTGGGGGCTCATTTCTTCTTTGGGCTCTGGAGAGATGGACACAGTGAATTTCTATCCTTGGGGAATAAAACTTCTCATAATTGTGAAAGTCTCTATTAATGTAGTGAGCAGATTTATAGCCAGACTAAATCTCTGTTTTCTCACCTTCCCCATGGGTGCTATTTTCCAACTCAATCACTCTTGTTTGTGGATGGAACTTCTCCCACCTATCCATGCCCGTGCTAGGGTAAATGTAACGACAAAATATGGTCTTAACCAGTGCTCTGGGGTTGGATTCAACCAAACCTGCACCAAGGCCAATTTCAGTTCCAATTTCAACTGGCCCATTGGTTTTTCTCTGACCTGGGGCAAAACACCTGTTTTGTTTGTTTGTTTGTTTGTGTTTTTTTTTTCTTTTTCTGTGTGTGTGTGTGTGTGTGTGTGTGTGTGTGTGTGTTTTACCCCTGATCAGACCCCACTGTTAGGATTCTCTCAGCGTTCAACTGTTGCAAATATATCATATATTGGAGTTGTTATTGCAAATATTTGTTTCAATTAATTAGCAATGGCCTTATGATGAAGCCTGACTGCATTTTTCTATTGTAACCATGTGGTAGCTCTCGCCCCAGGGTGACACACAGCCCAGCAACAATCCTTAACGATCCTCTTAATTACACAGTCGGGGTAACCATTCTGTCTAAAAAATCTGCTTCGTAATTACAAAATCACCAGCCCAGTCAGCCGTGTTGACCCATCAATCGCTTGCATTCCACTGTGTCCTTAAAATGTGTGCTGTCTTCCCTCCAAATGACAGGGAAGCTTTGGAAACTGGTGAGTGTGGGGTACAGCTGCTCCTATAATAAATGTCTCTGCCTCTCTGCCCAGGGCCGCTCCACTGCTGGGCTCCTTCCTCTACCTCCTGCCATCTTTTCCTCCACAACAGCCTCAAAAACACAAGGGAATTCATTTCTTCTTTCGAATCCATCTACAAAAAGCTAGTTGCGGTAATTTAGCATAAGCCCGAAAAAGTTAATTATGGCCCTTCAGGTTGACTGGCTTGGTTCCTTGGATGCAGAAGCTGTTGTTGAAATTGCTACTTCACTTGCTCCCATTCACTAACCGGACTTGTATCATCAGTTCCAAAATCAATGTGTGTCCATTTGTCATGGTGTGTACCACATTGAATTGTGATGGCTTGTGGACATGTTGGTCTCCTCCATGTACAAGCAGTTCTGGGATGCTAGCATCTAGCATAGTGACTGGTCCGTAGCATGGGCTCAATGCATCTTTGGGGTTAAGTGTTGGCATTGAAAACCCTAGCAAGTTCTTCAGTTCTCTGCTATGTTACAGCTTTTCATTTCGAAGGCTCCTGCTGATAAATTTGTCCTGATCGCAGTATAGATGAGGAAATCTTGGGACCCAGGTGATATATATGCAACTTGAGTGGCTGGTTAGTGGAGCTCCTTTTGGATATCAGGGAAGCACTGTTTGGGTGTGTGACAAGAATTTCTAGTGTCCTGGGTGTTCTCCACATGCTCTTCCCTCATTTCATCCAGGGAATCACAGCCTCTCCTTATACTGTGAAAATATTGGAGCTCCAGGTATCCTTTGGGAACTGGAGACACATAGAGTCATGGGCGTGGTAGATTCTGAGGCTCTGTGCCTCAGTCACCACCTCTTTTTATGGAAACCCTGCCTTCTGGAGCAGGAGAGACTAGCGAGGTGCTTGTCTTCATGTTTTAAGTGACATGGCTTGAATTAAAAGGGAAGGTTTGGAACAACACGGATGCTCATTCGTTGCTGTGGGAATACAAAATGGTACAGTCACGCTGGAAGACAGTTTGGCAGTTTCTTGCAAAGCTGAACAGTGTCTCTCCATACAATCCAGGAATCATGCTCCTAGGCATTTACCCAGCTGATTTGAAAAGTTATGTTCACACAGAAACCTGCACGTAAGTGTTTATAGCACCTTTACTCATAATAGCCAAAACTTAGAAGCAGCTGAGATGTCCCTCAATAGGCGGATGGATACATAAACTGTGGTACATCCCTACTATGGAATATTATCCAGTGATAAGAAGAAATGAGGGGCACCTGGGTGGCTCAGTTGGTTAAGCATCAGACTCTTTTTTTTTTTAACGTTTTACTTTATTTCTTAAAAGACAGAGAGAGACAAAGTGGGCAGGGCAGAGAGAGAGGAGGACACAGAATCCAAAGCAGGCTCCAGGCTCTGAGCTGTCAGCACAGAGCCCAATGTGGGGCTCCAACCCATGAATGCGAGATCATAACCTGAGCTGAAGTCGGCGTTCAACCAACTGAGCCACCCAGGTGCCCCAGCATTGGACTCTTGATTTCAGTTCAGGTCATGATCCCAGGAGCATACGATTGAGCCCCACATCTGGCTCTGTGCTGGCAATGTGGGGCTAGCTTGGGAGTATCTCTCTTCCTCTCTCTCTGCCCTCTCTCCTGCTTGCATGTGTGATCTCTCTTTCTCTCTCTCTCTCTCTCTCTCTCTCTCTCTCTCAAAAAGGTTAAAATTTTAAAAAAAGGAAATGAGCTATTAAGACACAAAAATACATGAAGGAACTTTAAAGCTCCTAAGTAAAATAAGCCAATCTAAAAGACCACATACTGTATGATTTCAATTATATGACATTCTGGAAAAGGGAAAACTATACAGCCAGTAAAATGCTCAGCAGTTTCTAGGAATTCAGTTGGAGGAGGGGAGGGATGAATGGGTGAGGGACGGGCGATTTTAAGACGGTAAAATTATTCTGTATGATACTGTAATTGATACCTGACATTAGGCACTTCTCAAAACCCAGAGAACTTTACAGCACAAAGAGTGAATCTTTTTTTTTTTTCTTTTCAGAGAGACAGGGTGGGGGAAGGGATAAAGGGAGAGAGAAGGAATCCTAGGCAGACTGCATGCTCAGTGCAGAGCCCAATGTGGGGTTTGATCCCACAACCCTGGGATCGTGACCTGAGCTGAAATCAGGAGTCAAACGCTCAATGAACTGAGTCACCCAGGTGCCCCCAGAGTGAATCTTAATGTGTGTAAACTTAAAAAAAATTATTTAAGGTGTTGAAGGGTCCCAGGAAGGAATGCAGAATTAAGAGAGTCTAAATGTATGAAACCTCACTGAAGAGGGCAGGGGAAAAGATGCTGACCTAAGTAATTTTGGAAATTAGTTGAGTCTGTAAGAATAAAAATGAAAGACACTGCACATAAGCCTTGTATTTATGAAGTTGTTAGCCACAGCCACAAGTTCTGATATTGCATTTTGTGCATGTTGGAAGTGAACGTTCATGTATACTGGAATTAGGTAAATGAATGGCCAATGATCCAAACCAATTTTCTCACTGATGTAGTGGAAATTTACAGACGAGCTAGGGGAAGAAACCTAGAATGATCCATGTGGTAATGGGTTAGAGTTGGAGACATCAGTATGAATTCATGTTTAGCTTAGTATAGATACAGATGATTACATGTAGAAATGTATTTTTGTATATGTGCATGTGTGTACACATGTCCACATGTGTATGTATGTGTGTATATACGTGCACATGCATCTATTTTTGACTTGTTAGCTAAGAGGGTCTAAGAGAAACAACACCCCAGGAGCAACAAACACACTTAACACCCAGATCTTGGTTTCTAATATCATCCTTCAATGAAAGGGACCAGAACCTGTTGAAGAAATGGCAGTTTCTAGAACGAAGGCTAATGTGACAAAGTAAGAAATACATATTTGGTCTCTCTTCCCAATTCCAGGTATAGAACTCCTAAAACTCCTGGAATTTCCTGAGTCATAGGGTGAGAGGGACCACTTTTGTTCTTCATAATAAGCCCCTTTCAACTGTACCTGAGTTTATGCTAACAAAGTGACTCTTGGAGGGCGGCTGGTTGCCAGGGGAACAAATCATGTGATTAGAGAGCTGGAACTTTCAACCCTACCTCTACCTCCAAAGAAGGGAGAAGGGCAAGAGATTGAATTAATCGCCAGAGCCTGGTGGTATGATCAATTATGCTATGTAATGGAATCTTCATAAAAACCCTAAACAAGGGAATTCAGAGAGAGTCTGGGTTGTTGAACATATCCAAGATGCTAGGATGATGTCATGCCCATGTGGCCATGGAGGCGCCACGTGCCTTCTTCCTTGCCCTACGTATCTCTTCCATTTGGATGCTCCTGAGTTTGAATCCATTCTAATAAACTGGTAATAGTAAATAAAGTGTTTCTATGAATTCTGTGAGCCATTATAGCAAATTACTGAACTTGAGGAAGAAGTCGTGGGAACCTCCAATTGTAGCCAAGTCAGACAAAAGTGTGGATAACCTGGGGGCTCACTGCCTATGATTAGCAACCCAAGTCAAGGGTAGTCTTGTGGGATTGAACCCTTAACCTGTGGAGTCTGTGCCAACTCCAGGTAGTTAGTGTCAAAATTCCTTAATATAAGGGTGAACTCCACACGTTTGGCATTAGAAGTGTTATGTGGGTAGAGGAAATAGTTTTTCTCTTAGCAAGAAATGCATAGAATAAGCCTTGGCCATCTCGTAGGGCCAGAAATTAAGAAAGTGCATACAGGGGCACCTGAGTAGCTCAGTTGGTTAAGTGTCCGACTCTTGGTTTTGGCTCAGGTCATGATGTCTTAGTTTCATGGGTTTAAGCCCTGCATTGGGTTCTGTGCTGGCAGCTCAGAGCCTGCTTGAGATTCTCTCTCTCTACCCCTTCTCCACTTGCACCCTCTCTGTCTCTCTCAAAATAAATACACTTTTTAAAAAAATTTAAAAAACGAAAGTGCACACAAAAAAATAAAAATAAAACAAATGGATAGAGATGTGTCAATGGACTACAGGAACCAACTGAAAAGCTCCTAATGGCCAAAGCTGGGACAGTTTGGACAACATGACAGATAAAGCGTGTTGGATTATAATCCAAAGTAGAAAATAAGTATACATGAGTCCATAGTGATATAATGAATGATTGGATTAAAGAATAAATGGTGGAGAAAAGAAAAATCTGCCGTGCAGGAAAATTCCAAATAACTTATGTAGATATTCCTCCTTCAAAGAGGGGAAGCATAATTTCCCAATCCTTAGGCATCATGTAGTGACTTCCTTCCAGAATACAGTGTGGAAAGGAGGAAAAAAATAACTGTGTAGTCCAGAAAGCTAACAAACCCTTCCTCAGCCAGGTGATCAAGGTCAACATCAATAGTCATAAATCATGTTGAAAGTATGTACCCTTGATATGACACAATAAAAATGGTACTTTACCCCGTGGTTTTCCTTCCAGTAATCCATAACCTAGTCTTATCATGAGAAAAACATCAGACAAGTTCCAGTAGAGTAGCATCCTGCAAAATACCTGACCAGTACTCCTCAAAACTGTCAAGGACATCAAAAACAAAGAAGGTCTGAGAAACTGTCACATCTAAAATGAGCCAAAAGAAACATGATGGCTGGATGTAATATGGTATTGGATGGGATTCGGGGTGGGAGCGAGGAGGACATTAAAGATAACCTAAGGAGATCTGAAAAAACGATGAACTGTAGTTAATAGTAATGTATTAAAATTGGTCCATTAACCATAAGAAATGTGCTATACTGATTTAAGATGTTAATAATAGAGGAAGTTGGGTGCAAGGTCTATGGAAACTCTTTGTATTATCTTCTTAAGTTATCTGTAACTCCAAAACCATTCTCAAACAAAGACTAAAAAGGGGGGACAAGCTCTGTGGTCATCAAGGCTACCTTCCCGGTCCCTTTCTCTCCTACCTCCACATTCTGGGAGCCTCGCAGCTCTTCTGCTTTGCCCTCCTTTACCTTTGGCTAGCATGGCAGGGCAATGCCAGATGTACTGTTTGTCTCTCTGCCCCTCACTCCTCACCCTTACTCTGTGCCTCTAGAAGTTGCCCACTATGAATTGCACCAACTGGGCTCCCTTGCTCTCTGACTCCTGCTGGGTTCTACAAATGAAGGCGCTGGCAGGAGATCAGAAAGTGGAAGGAGGGAGAAGCTGGGGTATTTACTCCCCTGGTGTCCCTACTGCTTGGCTGTGGGCTGGCGGTGACTGTGTTGTACTACCTGAGGCTAGAGCTCTGGGAGGCCCTCTCAACAGATCTCTCTCTGTTTCCCTAACCACTCCGTCCTCTTTCTCCTTCAGATCTAGCCTGGTTACAGATGCTACTGCTACCCAGATATTTTACCATTCCTCCTTGGTTTCCTTTAACCCTGCCTACACCTTTATAAGTAGCCCCTTCACTAAATAAACTCTTCCCTATTTCCCCACTTGAATGTGCCACCTGGATCCCGCCCTGATCCTACTGACATTCAGGGTTTCAAGACCCTGATTATCATCAATGCTCCTTCGTGTGATTGCCCCATCCCCCGGAACCCCTCACCCCACTAGCCTGTAACTGACATGCTTCTGTTAGAGAACAAGAGAAACTTGCCTCCCACTGATGCTCTGAAGCCCACCCTGACTGCCTTGGAGTCTGCAAACCAGGTTGAAGCAGGACGATGAGGGATTTAGTCAACATAATCTCTCAACGTAAACTGACGGTGACCATAGCACTCTCACTCCCTACCAGGTTCTTCGTTTGAAAAATGGGGGCGTTGCCACAGTCATGCCTCACTTCGTGCTCTAAGGACTGTTAGTGATAACAAAAGCGAGGTCATTAATGCAACCAAAGAAACATGGCATAACATCATTTTTATTATCTTTTCTCCTCATTACAAAAGGAATATAACTTCTGCAGTGTTAAATTTTTTATAAGCATGTATTCCGATATTAATATTGTAATTAAAAGGCTATAAAGAGATAAAAATAAAATACATGCTTATTAAACATTTGAAAAATATTCTAAAACTTTGAAGGAGCAAATAAAAACGATCCACCGCGTTGGGACAACAAAATGGCATGTGGAGAGAATGTGGGACTTCTCAGCTAAGATGCTGGTGCCATCATTTTTAGCTGTAACCTCGCACAAGACACTTAGCTCCTCTGAGTCTCATTTGTCACAGGTCTAGAAAAGGGACATTGACACCTCCCTAAGAGTATTGTGGCAAGAATGAGTGATAGTAGACGCATGGCCTTACGGATAGCACTTCATGCAGTTTGTATGAGTAGAGACAGAGCTGGGTTTGAATCTCTGCTGGTTACTAGCTGTTTGACCCTGGGCAAGTTAGCTAACCTCTCTGAGTCTGTACAATGGGGACATAAAAATGACAACGATCTCCTAGGGTTAAAGAGGATAATTAATGAGAAAAGAGCTTCTCAGGACAGCAAAGAGCCCCCGGTGAGCACCTTACACGGCAGCCCCTGTTTTCATCTTCCTCCTCCTCGTCTTTATACCTTCAACATCACCCACAACCGCCACCATTACCTTAGGGAAGGAAATCAATCCCGGAGTGACCCACCAGGGCTGATCTTACAAAGAAGGGATTTACATATTCAGTGAGGGGGGTGTGATTGGGCCTGTTCACTGTCCCCAGAAGTACACCTTCCGAGACGTATTTGAGTTCAAGCCTATCGAAATGCAATTAGCATTCTCTAGGAGCTCCTCGGTCCTCAGGCCGCTTTAAGGGATGGGGGCTGGGGCCCTTCCCACCCCGATGTTCCCAGACAGATCAAACTTGGTAAGAATGGACAGTGGTAATACCCTTAAATTGGAGAAGAAAGAAAATAAGTAATGTGGTGAGAGGGGGAGGGGTGGGGGAATGGAGGTGGAAGGTGAAAAGGAGAGGTGATGAGGGAGATGTTAGGAGAAGCTGTCTTTTCTAATTTGTCTCAGCAATGAGGGAACGTTGGCCGGCTCTTTGTTCATTTTGTGTACGTCTGTTTGCTTTCTGAAGAATCCCATATACTGTTTTCTGTGAGCCGGGCACTACTCTAAGCGCCTTGCAAATATTAAATTTGTTACAAATGTTCAAATTTACAAGTCTAAGCATTTGATCGTATGTAGGCCCAGGAGTCTCGGGCTTTGTTTAAAGTAGCAGGTACACTTCTTCTCTCTCACCTTCCTCTCTCTGTTCTGGGGGTCAGCACGATGGCATGGTGCACCTAAGTGCAGACCACTCATTCATTAATTCTTTCAGGAAAGATTTACTGCACACCTGTTAAGTGAAGGAAAGAGCTCACACTGACCTTCCGGAACTTATATCCCAGCGGAAAAAGACAAACAAATTAGTTATAAATAACTATTCTAGGGAACCCAGCATTGGGGGATGAGTAAGTCCATCAGATAGTCTTTCTGAAAGCAGGGTTGCTTGTTTTTTGTTTTTTTTTTTTAATTTTTAAAATGTTTATTCTTTTTTTGAGAGAGAGAGAGAGTGGAGGAGGGGCAGAGAGTGAGGGAGACAGGTTCCAGGCTCTGAGCTGTCAGCACAGAGCCTGATGCAGGGCTCAACTCATGAACTGAGAGACCGTGACCTGAGCCAAAGTCCAACGCTTAACCGGTTGAGCCACCCAGGCACCCCTGAAGGTAGATTTTGATAGATGAGAAGATGGCCCAAACTTGAGGACCTGGTTTGGGGAAACAGGGTTATTTGGGGACATGTGAATGAGAGGAAGACCCAGATGGGATGATCAGAGGTCTGGGCTGTTCCCACATCACATCTTTGGCTGGGGTCGGTCCAGGGTCCCGGCCTGAATCCTGTAGGAGCTCTGGCATCCCTAGCTAACCAGGCTCTTCCCGACCTCACCACGTTTCTCTAGCAGCTCTTGGAAGTGGCATGTGTCCACACAATCTCCAAGAATGAGGGTAGTGCTGAGCCCAATGGCTGGGCGGCTTCAGAACTTCCTTATCTCTTTATCTCCTGCGGGGACTGTTTCAATAAGGCAGAGGGGAACTGGGGATGATAAATTTTCTTAGGAAAATCATATTAAAGTTCAATTTGTTAAATCAGCCTCCTGATCTTATCAACAGTGGGCACTTGGTCTAGCAGCAGAACCAGGAGGTGATAAATCCTTTAGGCTGAGCCTGCAGATGGTTATCCTAACTGAGGACGAAATCAATGGGGAAGTCATCTAAGGAATGTACTCCGGGCTTATAAAATACCAGGCTGGTAATATTGCTTGATCAGATTGCAATCATTATTTTCCCCTGGTGCGTGTATCATTTCAATAACAAAGCTTTTGATATCATTGGAATTTCCCTTTTCTGATGAGAGCAGCCGAGACACCTGTTACCTATGTTCCTGTTTACAACAACAAAATTCAGACTCTCTACCGTGCCAGAATGTTTCCTGGAAATTTTTGGAAACAAGGCTGGAAGAGGAGGTTTTATGTTGCTGGGAATGAACACAAACCCATATGATGTGTTTCTCAGAGAGCCTTTGGTGCTGAGGAAAGCATCCTAACAGCCTGATGGGCAATTCGGGAAAGCAATTGCCTTTGGGGAGACTTCATGGGCTGACGGAATAAGGGGTTAAGCCAGTGAAAGCCTTAGGAAACAGTCTAGGGACTGGCCTTTACCCCATTTATCCAGTCACCCAGTAAGTGCCGAGCACATTCTATGTGCCAAGACCTGTGTGACACACAGGGCAGAGGCTGCCTGAGCAACTCATTTCCTTACTCCAGGAGTAACCTGAGGGCTAAGAATGGTCTTTACTTTTTTTTTTTTTTAGTGGTTGGGGGGAAATATTTCCTGACCAGTGAAAATGATAAGAAATGCACATTTCAGGGACGCCTGGGTGGCTCAGTCGGTTGAGCGTCCGACTTTGGCTCAGGTCATGATCTCACGGTTCGTGAGTTCGGACCCCGCGTGGGGCTGTGCTGACAGCTCAGAGCCTGGAGCCTGCTTCGGATTCTGTATCCCCCTTTCTCTCTTCCCCTCCCCTGCTCATGCTCTGTCTCTCTCTGCCTCTCAAAAATAAAGAAAACTAATTAAAAAAAATTTTTTAAATGCACATTTCAGGGGCACCTGCATGGCGCATTCAGTTGAGCATTGACTCTTGATTTCGGCTCAGGTCATAATCTTATGGTTCGTGGGATGGAGCCCCGCATCAGCATCTGTGCTGGCCGTGCAGAGACTACTTAGGATTCTCCTTCTCCCTCCCTTTCTCTGTCCTTCTACTCATGCTCCCTCTTTCTCCCTTTCTCAAAATAAATAAACTTAAAAAAATAAATGTAAATTTCAGTGTCCATAAATAAAGTTTTATTGGAACACAGATGCTCATACATCTGTATTGTTGTCTGTAGTTGCCTGCTCACTACAGTGGCAGAGTCGAGTACTTGCTACGGAGACCTTAAGGCCTGAAAAGCCTAAACTATTTATTATCTGGCCCTTTAACGATATATTTTTTAAGTAAAGCTACATCCAACGTGGGGCTCAAATTCATGACCCCAAGATCAAGAGTCACATGCTCTCCCGACTACAGCCAACCAGCACCCCTATCTGGCCCTTTAAAGAAAAAGCTTGCTAACTATGATCTAGAGGGCACAGGCAAGTAAGAAAGAAGCCGTCTCACAGTGTGATAAGGTACACAAAGTGGTAAGTGCAGAAGTTGCCCCTTGCCCTTAGGACCAGCACTCAGCAGGTGTCCCAGACATCTGCACGGCAGGGGTCCATGCGGCTAAGTAGAATGAAGTTTGGGCCCCTGGCTGTGATCCATGCTGTTGGAATGATATCTCTCGCTGCCGGCTGTCGGATCCCCTCCGGCTGGCCTTGCAGACCTTGTGGAAGCAGGTGCCTCGTGTGCTGGAAAGAGCACAGTTTTGGACGCTGGAAGGCCTGGATTCCCTGTCTCAGTCGGGATTCTCCAGAGAAACACACCCAGAAATGACAGTTAGGCAAGTATCTGGGCACCTGTAATCCAGTCAAGTTGATATATAAAATGAAACTTTGCGGTCCTGACCGACCCTAGTGAGCTATTTATCTTTTCAGTCTGGAAAAAACTGCCCTTTCTAATTCATACGTTGCTGGTGAGGACTAAACTCATTTCAAGCTTCCCCGAAGAGCAGAGTACCATATAAATATGACGGGGGTACTATTATTTCTGCCAGAGCCCCCTTCCCATTTCTTCTACAACACGGAAGACTTTTCAGAGAGTGTTGTCTACCAGCAGCTTGCCAACAGCCCCATCTGAGTACAGTTAGCACTTAGCAGTGGAAGTTTGCCTCTGTGGATTAAATAGGTCTGCCTGGCCCAGGATGTGTCTTGTTACCCACTGGCATTTTCCTACCTCTTTGTTGATCAGTCCGCTTCTGAGCCCTAAGGATCTGTAAGCATCCATGAAAAACTATAGGAGGTTCCTGTTTCTGACAAAAACAGATAATCCTTTGACCAGGACTACTTTTTATTTTTTGAAAGTGAAAAAAAAGAAAAGGAAAAAAAAAAAAAAGGAAGCTGTGGGACCTTCCTGAGCCCCCAGCCCACTGTTTCTTGAAAAATAGGACTATGTTTGGATGGTATACCTCTTCACGTTATAGGCATCTTGCTTTCCTGGGACCATTGAAAGGACACTTTTCATATTTGATGGTATTTGCTGCTTGTGCAATACCTGGGGAGAACCAAAAACCCTGCTGGTTTCAAATATATGCAAAGTATATCTCATCCTGATAGAAGACAGTTTTCATCAAAGGGAGAAATAAGCTGGGGAAGAAAGAGGAAGAAAAGGAGGAGGGGGAGGGAGAGAGAGACAGAGACAGAGAGAGACAGAGAGAGATGTGAGCCATCCCAGGATGCCATCCATACTCTGGGCTGTCAAAGAAGAGGCAGACGCGGAGAGAAATGATGGAGACAGGGGATGGTCAACATCTGCAAATCACTGCTCATCACTGCTTGGTTCAGTCGAGGTGAAAATGTGGTGAAAGAATCTATTCTCTGAAATCCGTTTTCACAACAGCTGAGAAAGGCACCACGTATAACCAATTCGATTTTATGGAAATGGGAAGTAAGTACCTAGTGTCCTATCACAGTGGGGCCAGAGAGAGAATCCAGAAACATCCATTACCTGGGGACCCCTTTGGAGCAAAACAGTCTGACTCCCTGGGGTCCCATTCTGCCCTCCCTTTGCCAGTTCATCCCTCAACCCTCCACCTCCGATGGCATTTCCTTCTCCAAGGTAATTACGAGCAATAATTCTGAGATCCTGCCATTTGAAGAAAGAATTTTTTTTTTAAGAAATTGAAACTCTCAAATGCTGGAGTCCGTCCCTTAAGGCTCCTTCTTGTTTTAAACACTGAAAGAAAGAAATGCTCACTATTCTTAAAGAGAAGCAGAGATCAAAGACAGGAGTTAAACCCACAGTTACAGACCTATCATTTCAAAGATTTTTCCCACCGTGGCTGTATTTGGAATCTGCAGTAAGCAACATGTCTCAAGTCAATCGCTTCACATTTCTTTCATGATTCCTATTCCTGAGAATTTGACAATCTAACGGTATGTTTCCCCCATCACAAAAGTCAGCTTGATACCCTTGTTTCTCCTTTAATAGATAAAGGCCCTAAGATAGAGAAAGGGCAAATGGCTCTTCTTGTGGTCTTATCAAAGTCAATAGAAAAGTCAGCACTTGGACATAGAACTCTGGCGCTCCTCCTTCTATTTAGGCTTACTTACTAATATACACAGTCACGTCTTGGGCTGACTGGACTGTAAGAAGGCAAAGAGGAATAATAAACTGAGACAACACATCCATCAGGGTATCTGGGTGGCATATCACAGCATTCATCAGCAATCTTAAGACAGACACTGATAATTCCTGCAAGGAAGGAAGGAAGAAAGAAAAAAAGAAAGAAAAAGAAAGAAAGAAAGAAAGAAAGAAAGAAAGAAAGAAAGAAAGAAAGAAAGAAAAGGAAAGGAAGGAAGGAAGAAAAAAGGAAGGAAGGAAGGAAGAAAGAGAAAAAGGAAGAAAGAAAAGGAAAGGAAGAAAGGAAGGAAGGGAGAGAAAGAGAGAAAAAGAGAGCAAGAAAGCAAGAAAGAAAGAAAGAAAGAAGAGAGAAATTGGATGAGGAAGGAGAATCCAGCAGTCCAGGGATCCCTATTGCCTCTACCCTTCTCACTAGTCCTTTGGCAGGAAGCTTGCTACACTCATCTAACAGGCTCTGGAAGATGCAAGACAGAAGCTGAGCGTTGGAAGCTCACATCTTCTTGCTGCTGTGGCTGCACAACCCCTAACTGATGCAGAGGGCATGTCCACGAGCAACAGGGAGCCCAGACACAATGTCAAGTGTTGATTTTACAAGGGAGGACCAGATTCAGAGTAAGACGTTGTCCTCACTGTCCCTAAGGAACCTGTGCTTGCAGAGCTCAGATTGGTTTAACTCAAAGCTACCCTGGAGTATGGCAAGCAGCAAAGAGCAAATTCAACACAACTTCATTTGTTATGAGACCTGAGCCATGCCGGGGCACCACTCTCCTACGGACTCTACCATAGATTCTTGAGCTAGCTGCTCTGAGGAACTTCTCCTCTCAGTCCCGGGGGCCTGGATCCCTGTAGCAATGTAATAGATGCTCATGAAATAGAATGAGCCTAAAAATGAGACTCAGAGCCACAGAGAAAGTCTTAGCACTCCTGGCTTGTGGGCGTCCTTTTCCAGTCTGGCACTCCAGCATTTGAAGCTTGGTCTATGTGAGGAGACCTGGGGACAGAATGAGGCTCTGGTCTCTCAGAGCCCCAACTAGGATGGGTATACTTGAAGAAGGTCCAACCTGAATCAAGTCTGGAGGGCTGACCTGCTTTTTTCAGTGATTACCTTTTGAGTTGTGGACACCTGGAGAGGTGTGCACACAGTTGGAGCTGAGACTATCAATAGGCCTGATCTGTCAGGATTATCTTGACTTCAGAAAGTTCCTGTGTCTATCTAGGCATGAAACCTTCCCGTTCATTCTTTTAACAGACGTTTCCTTGGACCCACTCTGCACTAGGCATTGCATTCAAAACTGCAGATATGGATACAAAAAGGCTGATATGTGGACCTTTTCCTTGAGGAAATCATGGTGGGCTTTGCAGTGGTATTTCCTAGAATCATTAAGGACCAGTCTCAAATCTAAATGACCTTGACTACTTGACATGAACTCTACGGTTTCTGAGTAGAGTCTGAAAAGGGCTGAGGCAAGAGCCCTTCTCTGAACCTCATACTCTTTGACTAGGGCCTTGATATCCTATCTGACGTTTGTAAAAATCTCCTGCCTAATGTTGGCCTCTGACAAGGATGAATTTCTTGAACCTTAATACTGCCATTGTCTACCTTCAAGCATCTCAGCATCATAGAAACTTCTGCTGACATGCCTCACCCAGTGGGCTGGACCTCTACATATTTATGTCATCCCAGACAGAGCCTGAATTTGCTATAGCCCTTTGAAGTTGGAGTTGCCTTCCTTCCTTCTTTTCTTGTTTCTATCCTTCTTTTCCTACTGGGACAAAGACCACAGGCTTCCATCCCATGAGGACCACCCAGAAAGCAAAACTAATACCTCAGTGCCGGCTCTACTTATTTGTGGCTTCTTCCTTTTCATCTTGGCTTACAGCCGAGAACCCAGTATGCCTTCAGGACAGACACCAGGTATTGTGGCACTGCCCAGATTAAATCTTTCCCAAGGAAGACCTCATCCTCCACATCATCTGTCCCATGCCCCCAACTCTGTGCTCCCATTGTGGATTCCTGTGGGTGTACTGGGGGCAGAAAGGGGGATGACAGCCTGAAATTATGTTGCTGCTTTTGGACATTGAATAGGAGGATGATTTCAAACCCAAGAGTGAAGGGGAGTTGACCCCTGACGGTCAGCCTGAAGGGCCTCCCGTAACCCTCCGCCCCCTACAGATTAGTTTAGATCCACTTCGACACAAGATTTAAACTGGTGCTTTGGGACAACAGACCTGGGTTCTAATGCCAGTTCTGCCTTCCTCTGTGACTTTGGACACATTATATAACTCTCTAAGTCTCAGTTTCTCTATCTGTAAAACAGTGCTAATACCCTCCCACAGAGGATGATCTGAGTATTTAATTGAGATGATGTATTAAAGCATTGGTTCAGTGTTGACCAATTGGTTCAAGATGATTATTTCTTTGGCTCTCCTGAAATGAAATCTTAAAGGAGCCTCAATCCTACATTTGCAATGACAGTGCTAATACATGATTCAGGAGGGCCTGGTGGAAAAGCACAGGAAACTGAGGTGAAACCAGAGCAACCTGAGAAAGAGAGAGGAAGCAAGGTTCAAGGTCATGTCCTGTCACTGGGACAAAAATGTGCTTTTTGCTTTTTTGTTTGTTTCTAGAATCTCTCTTTCTCCTTTTCATTATGGATATTTTTTAAGCATACACCAAAGCAGAGAGCATACTCTAATCAACCTTCCACGTACTCCTCCAGTCTCAATGAGTGTTTGCCAACCATATGCAACTTGGTTTTGGTGTCTTAATTTCTCCCATGTAAAGAATGACCAATGTCTATTCCCCTCCTTGCTAACAGGAATGGATAGCAGCGATCAGAGGATCTTGCCATCCTCCCGTCCCTAAAGTACCTTCCAGAAAGCCGTGAAACATATCATCATTTCAAGTGCAAGAGACTTCTGAAAATGTTGAAATTTTCCAAGCTGGCACCCTCATCCCCAAACGTGCCCACAAATCCAAGACATAACCTTACAACATGCAGAGGAACATAACTTCCCTTTTCCCCCTAACTCCTGTCATATTGTGTAGTATGAAACAATTCGAGATTAAAGTGACAAATTAACTGTTAACTGCTAAATATTTAATGTCAAGAAAAGCTGTTTAAAACCCATAAAAATTCAGGCAATAAATCTAAATAGTATAGAAGGGAAATGTTATATTAACTTAGGTTTTGCAGCACCTTAATATTGTCTTATATTAGACGCTTGCCAATTGGAGAACACACAGCACATTTACTGCATGAATTTATGAATGTGTTCCAGGAACCCCATCCATTTTCTCTGTATTGTTTTCTCTTGGCATTTATAGCAACTTCAGTTTGTCACTGTGCAAAGATATGTGATTTTTAAATTTTTTTGTCCAGCTTTGGCTCTTGCTCAGTGGAGTACACTCATGGCTAGCTTACTTTGTTTCCATCACCCTGAAAAAATCAGGTTGATTTTTTAAAATGAAGGTGATAGAATCCAAGGTGGGACTACAGACGAGGTAGAACCCAAGGACAGGAAGCTCTCATTTTTGACCTCTCAAAAACTCATCATCAGAATCCATATCACTACCCTTAATGTATTCTACTGAGGTTACTAACACTTGCCACAAAATAATTCTCCAGAGATATAGAGGGAGTTAATGAAGTAATAATGAGGTGATAATGCCTGTGGATTATAGAATCTTCCTTGGTTGAAAGTGGTAATAAGTGAATGTGAATCGAATGAGAGCTTCTGGGGGCGCCTGGGTGACTCAGTCGGTTAAGTGTCCAACGTCAGCTCAGGTGATGATCTCACCGTTTCTGAGTTCAAATCCCATGTTGGGCTCTGTGCTGACAGCTCAGAGCCTGGAGCCTGCTTTAGATTCTGTGTCTCCCTCTCTCTCTGTCCCTCCCCCTCTCCCACTCTGTCTTTGCCTCTCTCAAAAATAAATTAAAACATTAAAAATTAAAGAAAAAAAAGAGGGAGCTTCTAGGTCTTTGCTCACATTGTCTTCCCTACCTAGAATGCTCAACCCTCTTCTTCTTTACTTATCTACAGGGATGCCATGTGCAGCTACATATGTTGTGCACTGCATATCTCCAGGGGCTCCAGTCACACAGACCCCATGTGATCAGTGTTCTTGACGATCATGCTCCATCTTGGGATGGACCTCCTCAGTCTCCAGGGTTCTCTACCTTCAGTGGACACTCAAAGACGCTACGAGTGGTACCTCAGACAGGTGCCTCTGGCTCTGATCTAATGAGAAGACCACGTCCTGCTAAAATGAGAGTTCTCGGGGAACCCTGAAGACCTAAGGTGAGTGGTCAAAATGAGCCGAGAAGGGAGCTTTAACTGCACAAGTAAAACCAGTCACCTCAGTGATGTTAAACTACCTACAGAAACCACAGCAAGGGTTCTTGGGCCAAGGAGGACTCAGCCATTACCACAGGGAAATCAAAACGGGTGTTCAGATGCAACCAGCCCTTTCATCTGAATGGAGATCAGCTGACGGTCCAGCCTGAGTTATCTCAGCTGAGTATCTCAGAATACTGCTGCCAGAATTCCCTACCTGGGAGCCAGGACAGAGCTAGTCAGGTGCATTTCTTCTAGCCTCCAGTTCCACCGTCTGAGCCATCAGGAACTGGGCTTACTTAAGCTGCAACGAAATCTCACCTGGCTGCAAACGAGAGCCTGGAACCTTTGTATTAACATCATTCAGACTCCCAGCCCAATTCCTGCTACAGACCATGACTTGGCCAGTTAGCTGTGTCCTCTAAGCTGGGCTGTTAGACCTCTCCAGCACTGCTTCTGTCACTCTATCCAGGGCCATGAGGCATCCCGGGAAAAGGCAGCTGTCCTAATAGCCTGACACTCGTCACATGTTACCTGTGATATGTGTTGAACACAGTATTCCAGAACTTCAGCCTGGGTGAGGACACAGGCCAGGTTGCATTGATCTTTCTATCCCCAGGAGCCAGCACAGTGATGAACGCACAGTGGATATTCAAAAAGTATTTGTTAATAGTGCCATGCATGTAAATTGAGCAGTTTTAAATTTCCTAAGGTAATAAAAGGAGCATAGCTCTCGTATCATCTATTTTTTATTGCTTTGTGTTTACATGCCTCAGGTTAGTAACCCAAACCTGTTTCCATGGTGAATGTGGCAGGAATATGTGATTATGGGCCTGTAACTCTCTCTTCCTTTTGAAAGAGCTATGTGATCACCAGGCCTGGAGCTTTATCTCCTTTTACAAATTATTTCTAAATATTATCTTGTAACTAACTTGTCACTGCCAGTGGCATTCTAGAGTTGGCTTCTCTTGCCATGTACTTGACTGTTTTGTGGAAAGTTCTTATAAATGTTTCAGGAGAGGGGCACCTGGGTGGCTCAGCCGGCTAAGCGACCGACTTCAGCTCAGGTCATGATCTTGCCGTTTCCGAGTTCAAGCCCGAGTTGGGCTCTCTCCTGACAGCTCAGAGCCTGGAGCCGGTTTCAGATTCTGTGCCTCCCTATCTCTCTCTGTCCCTTCCCCACTCATGCTCTGTCTTTCTCTCTCAAAAATAAATAAACATTAAAAAAAATTTTTTTAAATGTTCCAGGAGAACGAGGACAGGGAATCCCTAAAGGTCAGAGTGGGGAAAAGAGAGGTAACATTTCTGTGGGGCTCTCCAATGCCAGGATATACATCTATTACTTCATTTAATCCTCTCACCACCATTTTACAGATGAGGAAAACTAAGTCTCAGAGACGTAAGTAACTACATACGACAGGGCAGGTCTTAAAAGTAGAACTTGACTCTAACCCAGGTCTGTGTGATTCCAGGGCTCCTTTCACTAGATACGCTTCTGAACAGGTTGGGTTGGTAAGATAGCAATGAAACTATCAAAGGTCAAGGGAGTAGATAAGAAAAATGACATCCTACACAGATGAATTGTGTTGTGATGAAGGAAGACAAGGGGGATAATATCTCCTGCCTGTAATATCTGGCATTGATTTGATCTAAACGCAGGGCAAGGATCACATCTCTCCTGGTTGCCGGTATCTACCGTCTGCTCAGAACGTGCTTGGTTCCTAATCTTTGCTTTGATTTGTCAAATAAGTTTCTAGTCTCTGACATGAGGCTCTTTTGTTTGTTTTGCAGCTAAATCTCAGCAAGAATAATCAAACACACCTTTATTGGTTTTGGCCACTCTGCTTCCAGATTGTTTTATGAATATTCAATCAGCGGTGCCTCATAGCTTACCCTAGGTCTTTCCTAGAAGGCAATTGCACAAAGTGGTTTTGAGCTGTTTGGCCTGGATAATCGGCGACTACCTAATATGATAGTCACCGGCTGCATGTGGCTATTTGATTTCAACCTAATTAAAATTAAATTAAATTAAAAATGTAGTTGCACTAACCACATTTCAAGTCTCGGTAGCCACATGTGGCTACTGGCTACCATATTGGGCCGTGCAGGGAGAAAACATTCCCGTTATCACAGAAAGTTCTGTTGGACGGCACCAGTTGAGAACACAGCCTCGGTGTCAGACAAAGCCTGAATCCTAGCTGCATGATCCTACAGCTATATAACCATGGACAAATAATTAATTGGCATCTATAAAATGGAAATAATAATATTACCTGTCCTCACCGAAGTGTCCCAGAAAACGGAATCTAAAACAGAGATCTATGTGCAAATCCTTTCTTGGGGAGTATCACTGCAGAGAACAGGATGGGGCAAGTGAAGGATGAAAGAAGGAGAGCCTGTACATGGTATGTGTTTGAGTGGACATGATCTACAAGCAATTAACGACTCGATTCTTCAAGACTATCTGAAAAACTACATAAGGCGCGATGCAGATTCCGTTTTCTGGAGAATGGAAAGGGATGGGAAACACTTATCTATTGGTTCTTACCCCCTTTGCTTCCTTCCTGGTGAGGGGAAGTGATTCAGATAGTCATCTCTGAACAACCTAAGTTTTGGTTGCCCTGCACTTGCCAGAGAGTGATCACTGCAATTCTCATTCACCAGTCACTAAGAGATGCCCACATTGAATCCCCTGGGGTCTAGAAAAACCCCTCCCTACTTGAGTTGTATAGGCACTAGCTCCTTGTAGTTATCAAGGTCAATTACCCTTGCCAGTTCCTTTCTTAGTGCCCTTGAGCTCCAGCATGAGGATCCCCAAACGATCCGGTGGTAGTGACTGCTTCAAGTTCAGTGGCTAAGTCCCCTGGCACAATTTCTCCCATTCCAGGTATTCTAGATGTTGGGGAGATAACACCGCATGTCTTCTTTAGACTCCATGCATATATCTTGAAGCCAAAAAAAAAAAAAAAAAGACAACCCAGCGGGTGCTACCTCTGAGATGGAGCCTCGCCGGGGTTGGCACTCAATGAAATATACTGTTAGGCTGGTTGCTTCTGAATAACAGGGTAAGTGGTCAGACCAGAGGATCCTGTGGTCATGTATCCATGTTGCCCGCTGTTTGCTATAAAAATGACCCTTTTTCTAAGGTCGTGTTGTTCTGTGCACACTGTAAATGGATCAGGCATTCTGTTGTTCGATAATAGGGGCTCTAGTGGGGGCACTGTGGGTTAGAAAGGCAAACACATATCTGGAGTAAATATCAATTCTATTAAAGGCAAATTGCTGCCCTCTCTGGGGTGGAAGAGTTTGATATAATCAACTCCGATTGTCTGGCTGATGTCCTTGAGGAATAGCGTGCTACATGGAGGGCTCATGGTCAGTCTTTGATGTTGGTAGGCTGAACGTTCAGAAATGACATTAGCCTTGGTGAGGGGAACCTAAGCCCTTGGATCCATGCGTAGTCTCCATGGCTGCCACCATAGTCACTCCATCTTTAGATCCATTGTGCCACCACTGCAGTGGCTTAGGAGAGAAGCTGGCTGACATTCATTCATAGGATGAGTTAGCCTGTCCATCCACCTGGCTGTTTATAGCTTCTGCAGAGGAGATATCAGGTATCTTCTTCTGTTGGCATCAATGTGAGACACAAAGGTCTGCCTGCTTTTTTCTCATTCCCAGAGGTCCAGCCACATGCCTTTCCCCTGGATTTATCTGTCTTATTATATCTTCCGGTCTCATTCACGTCCCTGATCAACCAGCCAAAGCATTCACCACTGCCCAGACATCTGTGTTTATCCATACCTCAGGCTACTTCTCCTTTCATAGAAAATGGAACAATTAAGTTCACTACTTCTCACTGTTCCATCTACTAGGAAAATTTCCCTTTACCACTGGACTTACAGAATCCATTTTTGGCCAGCACCAACATATATAGCCAACCCGTCTATGAACCAGATGCACATTCTTTCTCCCTGTGTTAGTTGGCTGGAAGGACACCCTCTTCCCACTCCACAAAGTCATCGTTGCAAGTCGAGGACAGATGTTGCTTCAGAAACCTGCTATAACCCTCACATCAGGGCTTGCCAGAAACTTTAAACAGCTTTCTTGCCCACCAGGGATCTCCCTAGCACTATTAGATCTGCTGGGCCATGTGGTCCAAGCGACGGGGCAGTTCGCCCTAAAGCCTGGACCTGTTGCTGAGTTGTTTTTGTGTTTTGAATCCCACTTGAAAATGGAAGACTTTCTAGTGACCTGATAAACTGGTTAGAATAGTATTTTCAAGTAAGTGCAGGCTTCCAAAATCCAAAAGGCTCATCGAACATTGTGCCTCCTTGATAAGAGGTACAAGGTACAAACGCTTGTCCTCTACCAGGACAGCCCAGACTTTATGGACTTTTAAAAATTTCATCATGAGCTGCGTATCTACAGGAAACATAGATGAACATGCCAAAAGACACCACAGGGATGCCATTAGCAAAATCCAATCTGTAGGAAAAATGACCCAGTTTCTTTAACTAATAAATTACAAGAAAAAAAATCCCAGGGAGATGGAAAGGGAACTGGTAAATTAGAAGCAACATTAAGAACATGTCAACTATTGGGGCGCCTGGGTGGCTCAGTCGGTTGAGCGTCTGACTTCGGCTCAGGTCATGATCTCACGGCTCATGAGTTCAAGCCTCACGTCGGGCTCTGTGCTCACAGCTCAGAGCCTGGAGTCTGCTTTGGATTCTGTGTCCCTCTCTCGCTGTGCCCCTCCCTCGCTCATGCTCTATCTCTCTCTCAAGAATAAAAAAAACATGAAAAAAAATTGTTAAAAAGAACATATCAACTACTTGCAATGTGTAGGATTTCTTTGTATCTTTACTCAAACAACCAACTTTAAAAATGTTTAAAAACATTAAAACCAACTTTAAAAACATTTATGAAACAACTGGAAAATTTTTAAAAATGACTAACATTTGATGATATTAAGGAATTCTTAAGTATTTTTGGATGTGAACATAATATTGTAATTATGTTAAAAAGAATTCTTATCTTCCAGAGGTATATATGGGATACTTATGAGTGAAAAGATACAAACTCTGGGATTTATTTCAAAATATATGAGAAGGGGAAGTGAATGAACTTATAGATGAAAAAAGAATTGGCTATGGGTCCATCAGTGTTGAAATTGGTGAAGGATGCATGGTGATTTATTATCTCATTCTGCCTAGCTTTGTATATGTTTGAAATTTTCCATAATAAAAGCTAAATTTTTAAGTTAAAAAATTTTAAGTTATTAGCAACTAATCACACTACTAATGTTTGCAACTTGAGTCTGTAGAATTTATCTCCACAAACTGGCTCACTTACAAGGGCATCCAGGACACTTGCCATCCCATTCTCACCAGATCCCATTAGCAAGATGTCATTAATGCTCTGGTGGCATGTCAAGACAATCAAGTCCCTACAGACTCAACTGGGGCAGAGCATAGGAAAGTTAACATAGCCCTGGGGCAAGACAGTGAACGTACTTCAGTCCTTCCCATGTAAAATCCAACTAATTCTGATCCTTCTTGTACTGATCTGGATGGGGAAGAAGTCATCGGCCAGATCAACAGCCACATATGAAAAGCTAGCGGCTGTGTTGATTTGCTTTAGTAGAGATATCACAGCTGAAATGGCAGCTGCTAATTGGGGTTACCACTTGATTAAGGTTTCTGGTTTTCATCCACCATGATCTATCTTGGATTTTTTGTTTTTGTTTTTCAGCATCTGGATAGGTGAATTAAATGGAAATATTACGGCAACCACTACGCCTGCATCTTTTAAACATTTGCTGGTAGCACTAATCTCTACAACTTCGGAGATACACGATTGCTTTATTCTCTTGGCCAGAAAAGTGGGGGAGGGGAGAAATGACAAGAGCCTCCACACTGTCCTTTCTTTCACAGTGGCGTTTGTTCTAGAGCTCAGAAAACTAACGAGAGGATTCTTCTAACTTTTGAGTATATCCATCCCAATGACATACTTGGGCTTTCTCAGAACAACCCATGCTGATCATGAGCAGGGAAGCTCTGGGGCAGGAAGAATGGGACTGAGGGCAGATATCGCCAGGTTGCATCTGCATGGAGCTGTGCAGGACTGGTCACTGTAGCACTGGCTAGACTAACAGATAAGGGAGATTCAGAGAATTTAAAGTAGCCTACGTGTTCTATACAGTCAAATCTACGCCAAAGGATTATTGGGAGAATTAAACGAGAAAGCATTGTTATTACATACTTAAGTACTCAAAAACTCTTAGCTACTCTGTCATTACTGTCATCATCATCATTATTATTTCCCTGAGGAGTAGACCTTTTATTTAGGGAAAGAGCAAGGGGCATAAAGCTTAGATTATTATAACACCACCTCCCATCATCTCTGGGATCGTCTTTTTAAGGAATTCATTTGCTTGCTGGGCCCCATAAGGCATGCAAACATAATTAAAACTACAGTGGCAATTGCTATTTTACCTTTTCCACCAGAATCTTTCTGATAATAATGAGTTTTTCTTCCCAGTTATCTTCCCTCCCGTTATTAATTAATTTTTTACTCAGTAGCCATGCTGGATATTCTCCTTCCTTAAATTCTCTTTTCAGAGGCCTGTTGTGATTTCATTATGGCACCTGGATTCTGAGCTCTCCTTATTCTGAATCTTGCTGACTATATTATCAGGTTCACAAAACTTGCTTTCGTGAAGTGTAATATCCTACTAAGTTCCAAACTAGTCCAGAGGCAAAAACGAGAAAAATAAAAAATAGTCAATTTTTTAAAAAGCAGTAAATGGAAATAAAAAATATATATACATGTAGAATAGAGACGAACAATAAAAAGATGAGGTGGCAGATATAAGCCTAAATAAACCATTGAGTGCGTAAAGAATTTAAATTGTATTATAATTAAGCTAAAATTAATAACATTTTAGCTAATACTTTAGCTAAAATGAAGATTTTACGCTAGGTTTAAAAAATCCAAATACACGAGGTGCCTGGGTAGTTCAGTGGGTTAAGCGGCCGACTTTGGCTCAGGTCGTGATCTCGCAGTCTGTGGGTTGGAGCCCCATGTCGGGCTCTTTGCTGGCAGTTCAGAGCCTGGAGCCTGCTTCCGATTCTGTGTCTCCCTCTCTCTCTGCCCCTCCCTTGCTTGCTCTCTGTCTCTGTGTCTCTCTCTCTCAAATAATAAACATTAAAAATTAAAAAAAAAAAAGAGATCCAAATACACGTTATTTACAAAAAACACATCTAAAACCTGAGACTAGAGAAAGATTAGGAGTAAAAAGGTAGAACTTCTGATTCCAGCAAAGATGGAATAACAGAGTTTAAATTTACTCTCTCACCTGAAACAAATAAAAGCAGACAAAATATTTGAGACAATAATTTTCAAGATGCTGGAATTTGTCAATGAAGATCAATGATCTGTAGAAGATAAGAAACAAATGAGGTGAACCACACCACCACCCTAGTTTAATTTCTTGAGAGTTTCCCGGTCACAGATAGGGAGGGAGAACCCATGCAGAGGTTGGTGAACTCCCTGAATTGAGGAAACAGAGCTAAGAATCCAAGGGGATATGGGTGGTTCAAGTTTTCAGGAGAGTGCTGAAAAGAAAGGGCTGAAAAGAGAGATAATTCCAGAGATCTGCAGAAGGTCCTTGAGTATTCAACAGAGTACTGATCAGTACATGCATGTGAGGAAACTCTGAGATGGTGGGGAAGGGGGGAAACAACCTTCGAAGGCTTTCACACAGGGTTGGGAATAGTACTTGTTTCCACCAGTCAGACTAGAAACCTACTTCACTGATAACTGAACAGAGTACTTAAAAAGATCTTGCCTAAGTAGTGAGGAATAATTAGTCCTAGACTAAATACTACTCTGGTCCTAACTAACAAAACTTAAGGAGAGGACAGAAAGGATCAAAGGGTTTCCAAGTAACTAAACCAGAACAGAGGTCAAAATTATTTATAGGAATACAAAACTATTCAGCACCCAGCAAGGTGCAATTCACAATGACTCGCATCCAATTAGACAATACCAGACCTGGAAAAAAAGGCAGGAAATTATGACCCAGAAAGTGGAGTAAAATCTGTTAATTGGAACTGATAAGGGATTTACACATATTAAAATTAGCAAAGATATTAAAAAACTGTATTTTCATATATTTAAAAAGGTAAATAGAGATATTCAAGACATTAAAAAAATGGATATGAAAATTATAATATTTAAGATGAAAGAAATGCTGAATGGGTTAACAGCAGATTAGACATTGTAGAAGAAAAGAGTGGTGAACTTGAAGACTAAACTTGAAGACTAAATAAGTGCTTTTCAAAATGAAACAAAAAGAAAAAAAATTTTTTAATGAAAAGAGCTTCAGTGACCATGAGACAACTTCAAGTGAAAATAAGAAATAAGAAAAAATAAGGAATAAGAAGGAAAGATCTATTGATGCACACAACATAAATAAATTTAAAAATAAATATGTTGAATGAAAGAAGTCATATAAAAAAAGAGTACATAAGGAATGATTTCATTTATATAAAATTCTAGGGAAAGCAAACTAATCTACAGTGACAGAGAAAAAGGTCAGACATTGCCTAGGAACTGTTAGGGGACAATGCAGGGAGAATCAAGGGGAAAGGGAATGAGGCATATGGGAACTTTTGAAGGTGATGGTTATGTTCATTGTGATGCACAAAGATACCAGGCAAATACTAACTGAAAGAAATCTGCTTTTGCTATGCTAATATTGGGTGAAATAGATGGTTAGTACAAAAAAATACTGTTAGCAGTAAAGATGATCACTTCTTAATGATATAATTAAATTACCAAAAAGAGATAGCAAATTTAACCTAATATGTACTTAATAATATCATCTCAAAATATATAAAGCAAAAATGGACAAAACTAAAATGAAAAACAGATAAATCCACAAACTTAGCAAGAGACTTTAACCACCTCTCTCAAAAATTCCTTTAAAAAGCTGACAAAATTCAGGGGCGCCTGGCTGGCTCAGTCAGTAGAGCATGTGACTCTCTTGATCTCCTGACCACAAGTTCAGGCCCCACGTTGGGCATAAAGCTTACTATAAAAATCAAACAATCTTAAGATAAATAAAATAAAATAAAATAAAATAAAATAAAACAAAACAAAACAGACAAAACCAGTAAGAATATGGAAGATTAGAACAATTAACAATTTAACAAACAAACTTTGCCTAATAGCCCAAGTAGCACAGCACCCAACATCTTTAGGATGTTGATGCTTTTCAAGGACCTATGGAAAATTTACCAAAACTGACCATGTGCTAGGACGAAAAAGAAATCTCCAAGCATTTCAGAGTATTGATTCCTATAGAACAGTGTTGCAAGTTGGGTGCTTCAGAGGCATGTCCCCCTCAATGGGCATGGGAACTGGGGTTCTCATATACCAACTCCAATCAGTGAGTGGTTGAAATCCCTGAGTTTGAAGGTAGGGAGGCATTAATTCCCAGCAATTCCTATCAGGGTTCTGAAAGCCAGAGAAACTCTCAGGCAAAGAAAGGCAGTGCAGGTTGTTTGCGGGATCAGTGCTCAATGAGGAGGGAAGGGCAAGGGGATGAGCACTAACTACACCTGCCACACCATGGAAGGGGGTGGGATGGGGCGTGCAGTGATGAAAAACACACGGATGACTCTTTCCAAAGATATCCCAACTCTTGGCCTCTATTCTCCTTAATAAATTTCCCATCCCTCACATTGCCTAGAAGTGGGTGATGAGCCAATGCTGGCCAAAATGTTTCCACCACCCCTTTTATCAGTGATTTAGGGACGCAGTTTAGAATGTAGGAGTGTTTTGCACCTATAATCATGAGTTGGGGATCCTGAGCCCAAATTCTGAGACAAGAAGAGTCCTATTTTTATATCCTATTACAAGTCCTTATAATTCTTTGCCCTTCCCTATATTCTCTTGAGGCCACTTGGGCAAATCTTTACTCTTTGAAACCCAGAATCCAATAAAAACCTATAGATGTTGGCAAAGAGGGTGTTAATTATACGACTGGGAGGGAATAGTAGTTTCAATATTTTTGGAAAGTAATGGAGTATTAGTGATATTTGAAGCATATGGTACAAGTTCTTTTGTTATTTCTCAAGGAGTGAAACAGATTTTAGGGAGAAAGGAAATCTTCTGAACACAGGAGTTGACTGTAGTGTGCATTCTGTAATATGTCCACCTGTGCAGTAGCTCTCTTGCCCCCGGAAGCTCAAGTCCTATGCACAGTCCCTCCCACTTACCCAGTAAATAGTTCAGAGAAACTTTTCATCTCAAGTCCAAAACCAAAAAGTTGGAGAGATCATTTTCACCATCTGTTCAAGCATCAACAGACCAGAACAACTCAGTCCTCCAGATCTGTTGGGCAAAAACCACGCTGTCACCTCCAACTGGGAGCTCACACAGCTTATATCCAAAGAAAGCCCTCCCCATCCTAGCTCTTGGAGTTGGGTAGTTGATTCTCTCTCTGCAATTTGTCTCTCAGATACATCACTCTGTTCCCCATTCCTGCTTTCTTAGATAAGGGTTCCATATGGCTTATCTGAACTATAGTCTTCTGGAAGATTTTATTGCCTCCCACCACTACCTCGTCACCACTATGTATGTACCCTGTGTTATCTGTAGCCAGGATAAGCCATTTAAAACACCACTTTCAGCACGTCACTGTCTTATTTAGTATCTCATTCTGGTTCAAATTTTTTATCTAAGGCCCCATCCTGGCTTTCGAAAGTCAGCTCTTCTTCAGCTGTCTAGAATACCCTGTCCCTAATTTTTTTTTAATGATTATTTATTTTGAGAGAGAGAGAGAGAGAGAGAGAGCACATGAGCAGGGGAGGGGGAGGGGCAGAGAGAAAGGGAGACACAGAACCCGAAGCAGGCTCCAGGCTCTGAGCTGTCAGCACAGAGCCCGATGCAGGGCTCAAACCCACGAACCATGAGATTATGACCTGAGCCCAAGTCGGTTGCTTAACTCTCTGTGCCCCCCGGGCCCCCCCCCCCCCCCCGTCCCTAATTTCTTTCCTGTGCCCTCCCTTATCTGGTCTGTTGCCCAAACTCAGGATGCTTTTCTTGATCTCACATCGCATGTGCTCTTATTATTGCCTTCCTGCCCATCATTAACATCCAAATATTATTAAATGAGATAATATGTGTAGCAGAATCTATCACTCTACCTGACACAGTCAATCTTCACATTGGTCCTCTCTTCACAAATGTCACTGATTATTAGGGTGCCCCAGTCACGTGAAGCCCTCCACCTCAGAGCAATGAGGCATAAAGGGGAACTGACTCCAAACTTTGATGAACAGGACTTTGAAAACAATCAGTCTAAAAGCCCCTACTTCTGTTACTTTCATTCCATTTCCTTTTCTTCATAGAGTTTTTCATCATTTGAAATTACCTATTCATGTCCTTGTTGACAATCTGTTCCTCCCCACTAGGTTGTGATCTCCACAAGAATAGTGCCCTGTACATCTTGTTCCCCACTTTATCCTCAGCACCTGTGCCTGGCACATAGCAGGTGCTCAAGAAATAGTAGTTGAATGAATCAATGAGTCTGTTTCATGAAGCCTTCTCTTATTAGGTTGGCTAACATTGATTCCTCACTTTCCTGACTGATAGCACATTACCTCACTTTTGACCCTAGGTTAGATCGGGTGTGGCAGCGTACTGAAGTCTGAACACGTATCTCTTTTTTCTGCACCTCGATATACTTTTTGTTACTTCTTGTTGGCAGGAATTTAAGCTTTGTGACTGAGATCATCCACTTCCGAAGGAGATAGAACTAGATTTTAATTCCATTTTTTAGCCTAACGATTTTGAATAAATTACTCAACCTTTCTGAATTGGAACAAGGCAAAAACAGTACTTTCCTCAGAGGATTGGTAGAAGGATTCAATGAGAAATTGCATGTAAAGACTTGGTAGAGAGTTTTTGACATAGTGAAAACTTGCTAAATGCCAGATACTTTAAATTTAAAAGATACATACATTTATAATGTATACATTATAAAAATATAATGTATGCTTAGTTTTGTTATAGTATACATATTATTAAAATATAGTGTATATATTTTTTAAACGTTTACTTATTTTGAGAGAGAGAGAGAAAACCCATGCATGAGCAGGGGAGGGACAGAGAAAGAGTGGGGGGGGGAGAGAGAGAGAGAGAGAGAGAGAGAGAGAGAGAGACCCAAGCAGACTCCATGCTCAGCACAAACCCTGAGATCATATTCTAAGCTGAAATCAAGAGTGGGAAGCTTAATGGGGCACCTGGGTAGCTCAGTCAGTTAAGCATCCAACTTTAGCTCAGATCATGATCTCGCGGTTTGTGAGTTCGAGCCCCGCATCAGGCTCTGTGCTGACAGCTCGGAGCCTGGAGCCTGCTTCAGATTCTGTGTCTCTCCATCTCTTGGCCCCTCCCCTACTCATGCTCTGTGTCTCTCTGTCTCTCAATAATAAATAAACGTTAAAAACAAATTAAAAAAAAAAGAGTGGGACGCTTAACTGACTGAGCCACCCAGACACCTCAATATAGTGCATATTTTTAAAAAGAAAATAACATAACAACCATGTGCCCACTACTCAGAATTAACAACTAATATTTCATCTTTTTTTTCTGGATTTTTTAAATGAAAGAAAGAACACATTATAGATAAACATAGATAAGCCCTTGGTGCTAAATGTTATTATGACTTGGCTTATGATTATCATTTCCACCCAGAAATGCTCCTTGAGGATAGTAATCATGTCTTAAATTTTTTCCACTCCAGTCCTTCTAGAACAAATGCTGACAGAGGTGCTCGGGGAACACTCATTGAATTAAATTGAGATGAGAGTTTATTCACACTCTAGAAATCTGATTTAAAGAGGATAAGAGGCTTCTTGATTGTCAGATCCAGGAAAAATCTGCAGTGTTTCTAGATCATGTATAAAAGATTTTATTAAGTTTATCAACCCTATGACAAAGCTGGAGATAAATTCTCTCCCTGTAAGATCTCAGAGAAACACTACAATTTGAAAAGGAATCAAATAGGGGGATGGGACTCACATTCCACTCCACCTGGAAAGCCTTTGAAAGCAGCATCTAGCCAGCTAATAGGAGTCAGAAAGGCTTCCAGCAGGGAAGAGATGATTAAGAAGACGCTGGTCTGTTCAAGGGAGTCTCCTTTTGCAAACCAAATGAGAGGTGGCAGGTTTCTGGGTGCTTGGTGGCACCAAACCCGGGCAGCAGCCCTGAACAAAACCACCACCAGAGCCAGAGTCTGAAGATGCATCCAGGTCTAAGTCAAGCTGTCACCAATTTACTCCACAACAAGTGCCTTGGTCCCCTTTGAGCTCAGGCTCCTCACTTTCCTAATGAATTGTTAGGAACAGTTGAGCTCTTGCATTCCTGTAAATTCTAAATATTGTGATATTCCAAGTCCCATCTGTTTCTGAACTAGTCTGGGTCCTTCATGGTTTACTGTTGTATTCGTTATCTATTTCCATGTAACAAGATACCCCAAACCTTCATAGCTCAAAACAAACAAACAAACAAACAAACAAATGTTTATTGTCTCAGCTTCTCTGTATCAGGAATCCCCGTGTGACTCCACCTGGTGCCCAGCTTGAGGGTCTTTCTCAAGGCTACAGTCAAGGTGTTGGCATGGACTACAGTTAACTCAAGGCTGGATAGAGGGGTAATCTGTGTCCAGGCTCACTTAGATGACACTTGGCAGGTCTCAGGTCCTTGTAGGCTGGTGGCAGAGACATCAATTTTTTGCCATGTGGGCTTCTCCATAGGGCTATTCAAGACATGGTCACTGGCTATCCTCAGAGGGAAAGAGAGAGGAAGAGGAAAAGAGAGGGAAGAGAGAGGGGAAGGAGGGGAAGGGAGAAGAGAGACTGAGGAGAGGGAGTACCCAAAATGGAAGCCAGTCTTTTTTCTAAAATCTCAGAAGTAATATCCTTCACATCTACCTAGTTTTCATTGGAAGTGAGTGAATAAATTAAGCCCACACTCAACTGGACGGGATTAAAAAGGCATGTAAACTAGAAGGAGGGGATCATTGGGGCCATCTCAGAGGATGCCTACTACAATGGCATGGAAATGGAAATAGGGTTAGATGGAGACACAGGACCAAGGGGAATTTAGCTGGTAGGGCCAGTGATGGGGATACAGGTAGGCTGACCAATTCATCCCAGTATTCTTGAGACACTCTTGTTATTAGCAGTGCCAATCCTCTGTCCCAGGAAACCCCTCAGTTCATGGCACATGGGGATATTTTGTCACCCAATGACGGTTCTGGCAATTGCTAATTCTCCCTTCCAGGGTGTGCTCTGTCAGTGCACAGGAGCTGCCCTCTCACAGTCACTCTTCACAGACAGAGCCAATCTTACCCATGGGACAGGGTCTACACCGAAATGGGCCATGTGTCACTTGCCATAATGAGCGATGTTCCTAATTTGGCAGTGTGTGCCTTCCCTGGGAAGACCTTCTTACTGAATGGTATACAGTTTATTGTGTCATGCAGGGCATTGTTGCTAATGCCACTTTGGCTGGCACCGGGACTGGTGGATATTGGCATGTCACCCTGCAGCAAGGGCACCATGCCATCATGACAGATGGATTTGTGTGCTGGCATGTTGTGGAATCAACAGGTCCATCACGTGCGAAACTGACAGGCTAGAAGGGGATTTCAGAAACCCGGAACTCAGACCAAACCCTAGGAGACTTAGGGATATTGTCACGGCAGGGCTGGGAGATGAGTTTTCCAAGAATGAAATGAAGCAGAGGCCAATGTCCTCTGAAAGGCTTTGTGAAAGAATCTGGCACCAAAATAAAATTCCACCCATCCTTGTTTTTTTCTCTCAGGGGCACCAAATGCCCAGACGGAAGATCAACTCCTCACCAACACAATGAATCAGAGCAAAACAGAGACAGAAAAAGGGAAAGAGACCCTCTGAGTCTCATTGAATTTTCAATCCCTCTCTGCTTTGCCTGCTTCTTTGTGCCTATATAGCCAGATCAGGTGACAAGTTAATAGAAAATCCTATGGTAAACTCTCCTTTAACAGACACTTTTGCTAAAAATAATAAAAGTTATCTCTTACATTATTGCACTTTTTTTTTTTTTAACCTGAGAGTCATCCTCATACCACGAGAATGTAATTCAATTTACCTTTGTGGCCATTATTCCCTGCATTTTCCTTAGAAACCTTGGGAAACATACTCTCAGTGAAGAGAAATAATAGCAGGCATAGAAAAGGAATGATTTTTCGTTTCAATGCAATGTTTTTCTTAGCGATCAGAAAGGCAGGGACAAAGGGCTAATCAGGCAAGCAGTGTGCTAGACTGACACGGGCACACTTATAGTTCTGGGGGCTTAGATATTGGGATTCTCCAAGTATCTATCTGTATCAGACTTCCCTCGGGCCGCTATGGGGAAAGGAGACAGAGATTACAGATAGAAACCACTGGAAGTTGAAAGAGTGGGAAGGGAATCACAGAGTCTCAGCCATGGTGGTGCAATGTCTCAGGATCTGTTAATTTGTTCCCTCTAAAGCTTTCTCATCTATAATCTCACCTTGCAGAGGAGGTAGGGAAGGTGTTAGGAGCCCCACTTTATCTATAAGGAAAGGGTTGAAGAGATGTCCTTCACAGATCCGAGCTCCGGCCAGTATCTTACCCTCTGATCCTGGTGCCCTCACTAGAACACGGCCCAATGAAAGCTGAATCACATACCATCCAGTGCCCGAGTCCCCATATCTCAGCACGAGATACTCATTAAACAACCGCTTTCACATCATGTGACAAAGGGAAAGAGGCTATATCCTTTTTCAAAAAATAGATTTTAATGTTATTTTAGACAAAATGCGCACAATAGAAATAGCATTTCACGTAGGGCCAGAAAACTTAGGTGTGAGTCTAATGCCATGATTCAATTATTGTTAGGCATTCTTCTCTTGAGGTATAACTGACATATAACATTAGATTAGTTTTAGATGTACAACATAATTATTCAATATTTGTACATAGTACAAAATTATTCCCACAACAAGTCTGGTTAACATCCATCACTACACACAGTTATAATTTTTTCTTATGATGGGAAATTTAAAAAATATGTTGGGGCGCCTGGGTGGCGCAGTCGGTTAAGCGTCCGACTTCAGCCAGGTCACGATCTCGCGGTCCGTGAGTTCGAGCCCCGCGTCAGGCTCTGGGCTGATGGCTCGGAGCCTGGAGCCTGTTTCTGATTCTGTGTCTCCCTCTTTCTCTGCCCCTCCCCCGTTCATGCTCTGTCTCTCTCTGTCCCAAAAATAAATAAAAAATGTTGAAAAAATAAAAATAAAAAAAAATAAAAAAAAAATATGTATATGTATATATATATATACACACATATAGATGTAGATATAGATATATATAATTTTACTAAGGTTTTAAAAAAATTCCAGTAACAGTTAACAGTGTTCCGTTAGTTTCAGGTCTGTGATAAAGTACTTCAACAATTCTATACACCACCCCGTGCTCATCATGACAAGTCCATTCCTTAATCCCCTTAGCCCCCCACCTGCTCGCTAATAACCATCACTTTGTTCTCCATAGTTAAAAAACTGTTTCTTGGTTTGTCTTTTTCTCTTTCCTTTTTCCCCGCCTTTGCTCATTTGTTTTGTTTCTTAAATTCCACATATAAGTGAAATCATATAGTATTTGTCTTTCTCTGATTGACTTATTTTGCTTAACATTATACTTTCTAGCTCCATCCATGTTGTTGCAAATGGCAAGATTTCAATCTTTTTATGGCTGAATAGTATTCCATTACATATATCTCACATCTTTATCCATTTGTCTATTGATGGACACTTGGGCTGCTTCCATAATTTAGCTGTTATGAATAATGCTGCAAAAGGGGTACCTGGGTGGCTTAGTCAGTTGAGCATCCAACTCTTGATTTCGGCTCAAGTCATGATCTCACACTTGTGAGATCGAGCCCTATGTTGCGCTGAACACAGAGCCTGCTTAATATTCCCTTTCTCTCCCTCTGCCCCCTTCCCCTGCTCGCATTCTCTCTCTCTCTCTCTCTCTCTCTCAAATAAAATTTTTAAAAAATTTACAAAATAATGGTGCAATGAACATAGTGGTGCATGTACTTTGAATTAATACTTTGAATTAATGTTTTCATTTTTTTTTTTGGTAAATTCCCAGTAGTGCAATTACTGTATCGGAGGGTAGTTCTATTTTTAACTTTTTGAGGAACCTCTACACTGTCTTCCACAGTGGTTTTATCAGTTTGCATTCACCCCAACAGGGCATAAGGGTTCCTTTCTTATGATGATAACCTTTAAGATCTATTCTTTTAAGAACTTTCGAATATGCACTGCATACTATTACCTGTAGTCGCCATGTTGTACATCACACTCCCAGGACTTATTTATTTTACAGCTGGAATTTATAGCTTTTGAGCCCCAAAATGTCATTCTCAATCCCCCTCTCTTGTAAGAAAGTTGGATGCGGAGAAAGTTCTTTGTACAGATGCAAAGTGAGGAAGCTGAGACAGGCTCTAAATTGTTCCATGGGAAATAGGAAGCTAGGAGAGGGCGATGCTGAGCTCCAAATAGCTGGAGAGTCTGCTCTCCAGGAAAGGGTAGGCCACTGAGTCCTAAGAAGACATTAGAACAATCTTTGGAAAATGTTGCTGACGGGACTGTACTATAGGTCTCTCCTCTGTCTTATCACAAAATCTTCCATAACGTATGCAACTTGCCGGTGCTTTTGGAGTTAGAATTTACCAAAGATGGGTTTGTTTGTTGTGCTACTTGGGGAGATCGGGAGGGTGCATTGCCGTAAGTGGTGACGTGGCCCAGTCGGAGGGCCCTGAATGTGAGCACAGATGCTGTCCACACAGAGAAGATCAACCTCGGCCACCCTTGGCTACCCTAAAGCAGCTCAGGGATTTGTGACGTTAGACATGGTCAGAAGTGATGCCACAGAGTCACGAAAGTGCTCGGGAAATAAGGGTATATATTTATTTATTTCAGAGAGTCATTAGGGGTGAAGAAGGCCCTGAGACATTCTAGCTCAGGAGTAGGAATAAATAGGACAGCATTCTGAGATCGTGTTATTGGAACACCTTCCCCTGATTGACCCTAGAACCACCGAACAACAGAAAAGCAGCTTAACATACCAGGAGCAGGGAACAGCATTTCGAGAGCCCTTCCAATCCAGGCTACTTTTCACTGTTTTTCTCCATTCGATTTGCATAAAGGGAAATAAGGAAACCTACCCCTGCTCATCCAATTATTTGTTTGGCCACCTCAGGCCCAGAATCTACGAACTAATGCTTTCATCACCAAGGCTTCAAAACAGCAGATGGGATCAACCCCTACGTTAAAACCAAGCAAGTCAAACATATTAGCCACATAAGCTCGAAATAAGAGTCTTTACAGCAATCTCTTGCCGAGAAAATAAGCTGTTGCAGTTGCTGGCAATTAATTTGTTATTTTGTGGGGGATTCAGAGGCACCTATGTTTCCATAGGCTGGTAGCACACTGCATTGGCTGTGAGCAATCACTGCCTGCCAGCCCTTTACCGCAGCTAAGCTAGGTTTAAGGAGGATGCCCAGAAAAGAAGACGTGCTGTTGGCATCGGTGGGGTCACACTGCTGTCCGTCTCCCCAGAGCCTGGTGCTAGCTCTGAGCCGCGGAGAGAACCGGGCTCCCAAATGTCAGGGAAAAACATCTGTGTCAGCCGCAGCAAAAGCCCGCACTCATTCCCTCTGCTTTTTGACTCATTGCAGGAATCTCATTATGAACTCATTTCATCTCTCCAGGGAGCAAGTTGATGGAAGACACTGTTAAAATTGTATTTCAGTGTCTTGAACCTGTTTAAAGCAGACTGCTGGGAGGTTATTAGCCTTTCTGTCGTTAAAAGTGGAAACAACGCTACCAATAATAATATTGTTATTGAGCACTCAAACCACAAATATTTATTGAATAAGTATTGTGTCTACCCAGCACCGTATCAGGCGCCGCTAGAACTTCAGAGTAGCTGGGCACCTGGCCCCTACCTCTGGAAATTTACAGCATAGCTGAAAGACAAGCTGTCTTTTAAAATATTTTCAGTACAGGGGCGCCTGGGTGGCTCAGTCTGTTGAGTGTCCGACTCTTGATTTCAGCTCAGGTCCTGATCCCAGGGTGGTGGGATGGAGCCCGGCATCTGGCTCCGTGCTGGGTGCGGAGGCTGCTTAAGATTCTCTCTCGCCCTCTCCTTCTCCCCCTCCCCAACTTGAGCACGTGCTCTCTTTCAAAATAAAATAAAATTGGGCAGCAGACTCTGTGCTGACAGCTCAGAGCCTGGAGCCTGCTTCCGATTCTGTGTCTCCCTCTCTCTCTGTCCCTCCCCGGCTCACACTCTGTCTCTCTCTCAAAAAGAAGAAGTAAACCTTAATAATAATAATAACAAAATAAACAAATATTTTCAGTATCGTTGGGCTGTATAGTGGAGAGATTCATCCCACAGACACAGAAGATCTGGATTCTACCTTGGCCCCAGCATCTACCCGCCGTAAGCCATGGAGCAAGCTCTGTGGGCCTCAGTGTTCCCATTGATAGAGTGAGAGGTTTATCCTATCTGAGATATACACCGAATATTTATTGAACACCTAGGTGTCAGTCATGATGCTGGGGCTATAGAAATAAAATAATCCACATCTTAGTGCAAGCAGCAGATAAACTAGTAAATAATTACAATGGTCTAGGCAACGTGATACAACAGAGGTTCATTTGTTCCATCTGTCATGTATTCTCTTAGCCCTTACTATGTGCTATGTCCTCTTTACTGCTTTGGAAAACATCAGTGAACAAAATGGACAAACATTCCTCCTCTTCATGAAGTGTCTATTCTAGCAGAGGGGAAGACAGAAAACATCTAATAAGCAAAATTAAAGAATTGCCCACGCAATCGTGCTAAGTATGAGGAAGATAAAATGAAAACAGGCTAAGTTGGGTCCCGAGTGAGGAGACAATGAGGTGTGAGGGTGATTTTTGAGAAAAGACTGGAAGGAAATGAGGGAATTAATTATGTAAATCGCTGGGGAAAGAGTGCTCCAGGCAGAGTCTCTAGAGGAGGCGGAAAGGAGGTGAGGAGACCTGCATTCCTGGTGCAGGGGTAGCAGGGCAGAGGAGTAGGTGAGGGCAGAGAGATGGGGGCAGAACCTGACAAATTCACAACCCCTGAGGAGCTTGAACCATAGCCTAAGGGCAGCAGAGTCTTGCACACAAAGGAATGACATTTCACTACTTGCATTTTAGAGGGTTACCTCTGGCAACTGTGTAGCCAGTGGGCTGGAACCTGAAGCCTGGAGCGATAAAAAGAAGCCTGTTTCCCCCACCCCACCCCCAGTTTTACAGACAGTAATTGACATTTAACATTGTGTAAGTTGAAGGTGCACCACTTGTTGACTTGTATATTGCACTTGTATATTGCACAACTATAACCACCACAGCATAGCTAACACCTCCCTCCTGTCGCATAATTACCATTCCTTTTTTTGTGGTGAGAACATTTAAGATTCTTAGCAATGTTTAAGTATATAATACAGTATTATTAACTCTAATCACCATGCTGTACATCAAATCCTCAGAACTTATTTGTCTTGTACCTGGAGGTTTGTACTCTTTGACTAACATCTCTCCATTTCCCCCACCTTCCAGCACTGGTAACCACTACTCTATTCTCTTTTTAAAAGAAGCCCCTGGGTCCCTGCGTGGCTCAGTCTGTTAAGCATCTGACTCTTGGTTTTGGCCCAGGTCATGATCTCATGGTTCCTGGGTTCGAGCCCCACATTGGGCTCTGCACTGATGGTGCTTGGGATTCTCTCTCTCTCCCTCCCTCTGTCTCTGCCCCTTCCTGGCTCATGCTCTCTCTATAAACAGACAAACAAACAAACTTAACAAAAAAAAATTACTTAAAAAAATTTTAAAAGAAGCCTCTTTTAATGCTCCAGGAGGGAAACAAGGAAGGCGGATACTAAGTACTAGAGATCTCTGGAGATGGAAAACCAAATCAAAATATTTTAAGGTAACAGAATCGAAAAGACCAGTTGTATGTAGAGAGAAAGGGAGACGATGGGTACCAGATTCGAGGCTTGGGAACTGGATAGAGGGTGGTATCAGTCTCTGAGAGAGCACATACACAGTTCAGTCTTCCGTAGGGCAGGGTGGGATGGGAGAAGACGTGCTCTGTTTCGGACTTGTTGACTAGGAGGTGAGTGTGGCCGCTCTGATGGAGATGTTCGGGAGGTAGTGGTGGCTTGTCAATATCTGCCTCCGCTGTGCTTCTGGGCTGGTGGAAGCCTTCATAGCACCCTTGCAGCGGGGCAGGGCAGGCGATTTATTCTGCCTGATGAATTGTGAATGAAAGCGATGTGTGAAATTTCTGGCACTATTTGCAAATGCACGCAAGAGCTCTTTACTGGGCACCTACTATGTGCCAGCTGGTGTGCCCGCAGCAGTGAACAAAACAGACCGAGTGTTTGTATGGATCTGATACGCTAGCGTGTGTTGGGGAGTCGGATTGACAAAACATTTTTTTCACCTCATGTTACTTCTGAAACTGGGATGCACCATATAATTGATGGCATGTCATGCTTAATTGGCAACACTTTTTCTTCTTAGTAGTAGATAAACTAATGGTGTGTCTTACAACTGATGGCATCTTAAATTTGATGAAATATGGGTGTAGGTCATCAAAGTCACAAATAATATAAAAAAATGACTATTGATTTAGCCAGAAGTTCTGATATACTATGATAAAGTGTCAGGGGGTGTGTGGGAGCAGAGGCAGTGTAAATGACTGAGTTCTCCTCTATCCCTGTGGGAAGTCAGTAGATAATGTTTAAAAAGGAAATAGGGTATGCATGTTACTTAAAACATTAGGATAAATAGTAAGAGAATTAGAAGAATCGAGAAGGACTACCTCCTAGACTGGGGTGGAGGAGGTTTGGGCAGGGGACTGTTTACCAGTAAACGCCTTTTCCTACTTTTTTACTTTTAACTATGTCATCTATTTCTTTGATTAAAATAAAAACTAATTAAAAACAAACCACTGTGCTTCTTAGGTTGTGTTCCCAAAAAAGCAGAGCTGAGAGGGACTCGGGTGCCTGGGACTTGTCAGGCCCCTTGGGAAAGCTCTGTAAGGAAGCAAGAGCCGGAGGACAGGGAGGAGGAAGGAGCCCAGCAAGGAAGTGGCCTTAGCTCAAGTCTCGCTTTGGTGGATCCACAGATAGCTCTCGGTCATGTGTTCTGCAGAGTTGTCCCACCCGGAGGCAGGCCTGCATCCGTCAGTCAGAGGCTGATGCCTGGCATAATTTCCTAGGCACCTCAGGGTGAAGATGTTTTGTCAACCCAGAGATCAGGCCTAAGTCATTAGCGTAGCACTTACGGCAGCTGGGGGGTGGGCACACTAGCTGCAAAGGAGCCCTGGATGGGGCATCGACAGCGTTCACACTAACATGCCATAGATCTCAAGGATAAATGCACAATCTCTAGTAGTCGGGGTTCTTTAGGTTGCAAGTAGCAGAAAGCCACTCCCAACTAAAATAAGGGAAAACAAGGCACAGAAGGATTTTGTTGACTCTTAAAAATCAGGCTTTGGGGTGCCTGGGTGGCTCAGTCAGTTAAGCATCCAACTTTGGCTCAGGTCATGATCTCACGGTTCATGAGTTCGAGGCCTGTGTCAGACTCTGTGCTGACAGCTCGGAGCCTGGAGCCTGCTTTAGATTCTATCTTCCTCTCTCTCTGCCCCTCCTCCACTTGAGCTCTCTCTCTCTCTCAAAAATAAATAAATAAATAAATAAGTAAAAACCCGGGGTGCCTGGCTGGCCTGGAGCCTGCTTCAGATTCTGTGTCTCCCTCTCTCTCTGCCCCTTCCCTGCTTATGCTCTGTTTCTCTCTCTCTCTCTCTCTCAAAAATAAATAACATCCAAACAAAAAAAAAATCATACTTGGCTGCACCCAGAGCTCCACTTATCTCTCCCTTTCTCAGACAGCCTCTTTCACTGTGATCATAACGATGACATCCCACAGCCCAAGACTCCCATCTTGCTGGTTTGGCAATCCCAGTGGAAAGAGAAGGTTTCCTGCAGCTCTGGCAAAAAAAAAAAAAAAAAAAAAAGTACCAGGGAAGTTGCTGATTGGCCGCCCCCCCTCCCATTGTATCCCTGAACCAATCGCTGCAGGCCTGAGATGGGGGAGCGGGGCAAGGGGCAGAGTACTCAGTGGTGAGAGGCAGGGGTAGCCTATCCTAGCCACAAGGAAAAAGTATCCCCCAGAAAAGAAGAATTCTACAAGCAGAAGGAGAAAAGGGGATGTTCGGTAGGGGGAAACCCAGCAGCTGTCCACGACCACCCTTTTGTTTTTCTAGCTTTTCTCCTTCTCCTGGTGGCCAGACTTTTAATTCTGAGAGGTGGGGAGATTTCACCCCTTTGTTCGCTCTCTTCCCTCTAGTTCGGGAATACTATCAACCGCCCTCACCTTAGCTGCCCTCCTTAAGAAGCCGAGGGACCGACGTGAAATAATACTTGCGGCTCCACCTAGTTCATCTCAATTCTGCTCTGTGCACAGAAGTCTAGGGGGAACAGAGGGCTTGTGCAAGGTCAGACGAGAAGGGAACATTTTCTTGACCCCGTGGTAAGACGATAAATTCTGCAGCTATGAGGTCTTGAATCAGGATGCTATGACCTTTTCATTCTTCAAGTTGTGTGGTCTGCCAACCTGGTTATTCACACAAGTGGCAAGGAGCCCAGAGGCTTTCATGAAATATAGAGGATGCCATTCCAGAAAAGAACACACGGCTCACTTCTTCCACAGTGGATTATATTTTTCCCATTCACATGAATATTTCTCAGCTCAGAATCCCTAAGCTGCTTTTAGCAAAGGATCATTATTCCTTGTATTGCAATTAGATTCTGATTTAGACTTTAAACACTGAACCGGCGGGAAATCCTGCACCTCCAAACCTACCTCTATCTCAAGTCTGGACCTTAGGGGACATATAGGAAAACGTAAAAAGTGAGTCTTAATAAAGTCTTGGAAGTTGTACGCTGGGGAAAGAGTTAATATTGAAAATCAAAATGCAGGGAAATATCAGATGCAGAGAGATGACAGTTTCTAGCCTGGGAAGGCAGGAAGCCCACCAAGGAGATCTGAACCATAGAAACACCAGTGTGAGCCTTTGACTACCTGCATCGGGGATCGCTGGGGAAGTTTATTAAAAAGGTAGAGGGGCGCATGGGTGGCTCAGTCGGTTAAGCATCCGACTTCGGTTTGAGTCATGATGTCTCAGTCCCTGAGTTCGAGCCCTGTGTGGGACTCTGTGCTGACAGCTGAGAACCTGGAGCCTGCTTGGGATTCTGTGTCTCCCTCTCTCTCTGTGCTCCTCCCCCACTCTCACTCTGTCTCTCTCTCTCTCTCTCTCTCTCAAAAATAAATAAAGATTAAAAAAATTTTTTTTTTAAAAAGGTAGATGAGGAGGTCCCACCCAAACCTAATGTGAATCACAGTATCTGGGCATGGGGCCAGATATTTATTCATACATGTTTCAGAAACCTCCTGGGTGATTCTGGTGCACATCAGTGCTTAGCACTGCCACCCCAAACAGAAAGCCACTAGAGGTAGGACTCTGTCTCTGGCATTGACAGCACCTGGCACTTCAATTTTAAGGCTGCTCTGGAGAAGTAAACCTTTGTAAGGACAGATAAAGAAATTAACAATGTACTTGCAATGTTATTCTTCATTATACCACCACTTTGTAGAAAGAGGCCAAGAAATGCTTAGCATGAGATAGGTATTTTTTTTTTAATTTTTTTTTTTAATGTTTATTTATTTTTGAGACAGAGAGAGACAGAGCATGAACGGGGGAGGGTCAGAGAGAGAGGGAGACACAGAATCTGAAACAGGCTCCAGGCTCTGAGCTGTCGGCACAGAGCCTGACTCGGGGCTTGAACTCACAGACCGTGAGATCATGACCTGAGCCGAAGTCAGTCGCTTAACCGACCAAGCCACCCAGGCTCCCCGAGATAGGTATTTTTAAAGAGAATGTACTATTTGATGGGGAAACCCCTACCTCATTTTTCAAAGGATAAAAGCAATGAAAGGATTGAGGGGACTTAAAAACGTATTGCTTTGAAAAGCATGTTTAAAGTATCACTTGAAGATTCCAACCTTCTGCTAGCCAGCATCACAAGATTTTGTGTATAACCCTGTTAAAGCTATTATGGGATAGCTCCATCTCAGAGTTGTGCCAAATCAAAGACACATTCACAAGGAAAATGCTACCCGTGGCCCCAGGGTTACCCTGTCAGGTCCTGCAGAGGTGAGCTCCTAGCCGTGAGGCCAGAGACCAATGCCGGGAGGACACAGGAGTAGGCAGTACCCCCTTGACCTCCAGCATGAGCTTCTGTGGGCTGTTGTAGAGGAGAAAGTGTGTTTTGTTTGCATTTCACGCAGGTCTGTAGTTTCTAACTCCATCTTGCACACTTCTCCAGTCTGAATTCCCTTTGGATAAATTCCAGCTAGTATGAAAAGAGAGCTTCTTGTCAACTTTATATTTCTTTTTTTTTTTTTTTTAAGTTTATTTATTTATTTATTTATTCATAGAGTGAGGGAGAGAGCACACATGAGTTAGGGAGGGGCAGAGAGAGAGAGAGAGAGAGAGAGAGAACCCCAAGCAGGCTCCGTGCTGTCAGCACAGAGCCCAGCTTGGGGCTTGATCTCATGAACTGTGATGTGAGATCATGACCTGAGCCGAAATCACGAGTCAGACACTTAACTGACTGAGCCATCCAGGCACCCCCCCACATATGTATTTATTGATATCTGTGCTTTTTACAGAGCTTCCTGAGTTGAGGAAAACAACCGGTATTTTCTAATTCTTTTTATACTTCTGATGACACACATGAACAAGTATTTGAAAATTTGTCCACAAAAACTGGTGACTCTAAGTGCAAATTACATAGGACTTTCTAGAGAGGTTGCAGGGTTGTCAGTGACCAAAATGTGGCACATGGGAATATGTACAGCATTATCCAGCAATAAACCTTTTCAAGAAATTAGGTGGATCTTTTTAGAATTCTACATAAACCATGATAGGGTTTCAGCTATTCTAGCTGTTCCTGGTAAAGAGGAACAATTATATAGAAAGATATTATATTATTTTTAATAATTGTCTTATTAGTTGGGAAAAGAGGTGGCAAGAGAACATCTTTATTGTTCCTATTCTTTCAGAGAAAAGTACTTTTTGTCTCAAAGATACCAAAATATGATTTTTCACTTCGTTCTTTCTATTTTTTGAACTATCCAAATATTTTCCAGTGACCATGTATTGCCTTTTCATTGTGTCGTGAGAGAAGGATCAAAGTATAAATTTCAGGCCCTCGGGGCCCTGAAATTCTACCGAGGCAGAGTTCAGCTGGAGCCTGCACAGCCCCTAGGCCTCAGCGAGATTGCTCTGAATTCCCAATTCCATCCCCTCCGGGGGTTCCCCAGCCTCCTGCTGCCGTTTCCTCCAGGCTGACATTGACCTCTGTCTCCAGCTCTGGTGTCCTCCCTGTGGGCTTTCTGTGCCCCACCTCAGCCCTGATCCAAACTCCAGCATCATCCCTACTTTCCACAGCCAAGTAGTGTTTAGTCGGTTTGGGGGCACTTCTCGGAAGCTGTGCAGTTCACAGAGCAGGGTCACACAGAAGGCCTTGCGGCTTTCCTCCATCCCTGACAACACGCTTTCTCCACCCAGGTCCCACCCCCCCTTTTCTCTCTCCTTTCACTTCCTTTTCCCCTCTCCATTAGGGAGCGAAAAATGTCCGTCTTTGTCTTACCCAAAATATGTTTTCAGCCTTCTCTGAAGCCTTGACACTGGCCACTGTTCTTGCCTGTATCGTGTGGTGGAATTTTTCCAATGACCGAGACTTTTTCCCTCAGAATACGTTTGCTGCCAGCAACCGAGAGCATGTATTTTTATTTATTTTGTTAAATATAGATAGACTGCCAAATCCCAGGCAAGAATCAAAAGATTAGGTAGCAACTTCAAACTTCTGTCCCTCCAAGAACTTTTATTTTGATCAGAACTCCTAGAGTAATACCAGCTGTTGACCCACAATTACCCCGGATCACTCTCTGGTATTAAACCAGCGGTTATTGGGGTGCCTGGGTGGCTCAGTCGGTTAGGCGGCCGACTTCGGCTCAGGTCATGATCTTGCGGTCCGTGAGTTCGAGCCCCGCGTCGGGCTCTGTGCTGACAGCTCAGAGCCTGGAGCCTGTTTCAGATTCTGTGTCTCCCTCTCTCTGACCCTCCCCTGTTCATGCTCTGTCTCTCCCTGTCTCAAAAATAAATAAAACGTTAAAAAAATTTAAAAAAATACCCAGCGGTTATTGAAGGATGAGCTACTTGAGACACCTGGTGCTGGAGAGGAGGAGTCCCTGGGGACCTGGTAAGAGAATGTCCCTGTGAATTGGGAAGCTCGCCCATCTGCAAAGCCCATTCCTGAGGTATCACCACCTGGCAAGAAACATCCCTGGGTACGGCATGCCTGATCCTGTCCCAAGCAAGCCAGTCTTGCCAGGGTTAGGGTCGGGGACGAGGGCTGCCAACACACACAAAGGGCTGGGGTAGGTGTATTAGGGTGACAGGGCTGGACTTGTAGAGGTGGGTCTCTATCCCACAGCAAACACGGACCAGAAGAGAGCAGAGAAGCTCAGTTCCTGGGCCACCAGGCAGAATACAGGGCCAAACTGCCCTTCTGAGGGAGATGGGGTGACTGGGCAAGGGAAGGGGTTAGAAGGGAGGAGGATGGAAGGGTGCAGGAGCCCAACCTTTTAGACTAAGCCCGCATGGGGAGGCATTAACGGTCACAGGGGGGCCACCTTGGGGAACCGAGGCTTGGGATGGGCCTGGACGAGACGGACTCAGCGAGCGACGAGTCTGGTAGTCTTTCCAAGCCCTGGATTCCAGATCTAGAAGAGTAATTATTCCAGTTACTGTGGCTGTTGCAATAAAATTACCCTATAACTTTATGGCTTGAAACAATGCAATGCTCATTCTGCTTGCAGATCTGATTTGAACAGGGCTCAACAGTGACAGCTCGTCTCTGTTCACACAGCATAAGCTGGGGTCATCTGAAGCCTTACCCACTCCCATGTCTGGCGGTGATGCTAGCTGCAAGTGGGGACCTTAGCTGGTACCATCCGCCGGAACGCACGGCCTCTCCATGTGACCTGGGCTTCCTCACAGCATGGTGGCTGGTTGGCCCGGGCCGGCATCTTGAAAAAGAGAGAGCCAAGCAGAAGCTATAGTGCTTTTGATGACCTAGCCTCGGAAGTCATGCAGTGTCTGTGTGCCTCATGCTATTCATTGAGGCGGTCGCGAAGTCCCAACCAGGCTCAAGGGGGTGGGGGTGGGGGTGGGGGTGGGGAATAGACCCCACTTCTTCACAGGGAGTGGCAACGCTCTTGGAGAAAAGCACTTGGGATTAGAAAGATTGGAAATATCAGTGGCTATTTTTGGAAAATTTCAGTTTGTCAGAGTCAGAATATAAAATCAGGGCCGTGGCGTTGATACAAGTCCTCTCCCAGTCAGATGGGCTCTGGGACTGGGGCCCACTTCAGCCTGGGAGGGGGCGCTGCCTAGGGGGTGGCAGAGGGTGAGGCCTGAGTATGAGTACCCCATCCCATTTCCGAAAGGCTGGAGAAGTTGGAGCAGAAATGAAGTAGGAGAGAGTAGGTGGCTAGGAATTCTTCCTTCTGCTGTTCACAGCTCCATTAACCATTTAATATTCTGGCAGAAGGCTGGCATTTCTTGCAAGGGTTTTGTTTATAATTGAATCGCTGTCTTGGAACACACAGGCAGTGGAGTCATGAAGATGGTACCGATATGAGATTGACAAGGTTCGTCGCAGCTCCAGATTAACTATAAATTCCTAATGTGTTTAGGCAAGACACATCTCTACCTCACAGCAGACAAAAAGGCAAACACAATGATCCATGAAAGAAAGAAACAGAGATGCTGCCCAAGTGAAATGAGCCTTTATATGTCACCTTCCTTACCTTGTGTTTTTGTAGCTGTACCTTCAGACTTCCAGATTGCTGCCTGAGGTTTACTGATGGTTTCTTTCAGGGATCATTAAAAGTGATTTGTGGGCTGGCAAGGCTTGCATTTTCCATGCTCAGGATTCGGTTTACAGCACGTAACTTGGGAAGGGGTATCTAGAGGACTGCTTTCCCATCCAGGAAATCTCCTACTCTGGGAAGTCAAAGAGGGCTTCAACAGTCCATTGGCGATTGATGATGCGGGGCTTCAGCCGGAGGAAATGGTTCCCTGGGATTCAGGGTGAGGGTGGGGTGAGGACACAGGAGGTTGCTGCCTCTCTTCCCTCCTGTCACGCTGCCCTGGTGAATGGGGCCTTGGGAGCACAGGGCTTTGAGCAGCCTCCATTCGGGGCCCTAGAGAGCAGAGCTAATGCTCTGTGCAGGAGAGCTCATGTGACTAGGCTGTTCAAGAAGCCTTTTGCAGATTTTCCTTTGCTTGCTTCTCAGTGGCCCTCTGGCCCCCAATTTCTTCTCAGAGGTTGTTTCTATTTACATGTGAATAGCACCTTTGGACTTTGCAGACACACGCACTGGATAAGTTATGGTGGATGAGGATGTGCATGTCAGACATCGAGGTGTTCTCTTTGAAGACTCTGTCCTTTCTCTGGGCCAGCTCTTCATCCTGGGATGTACGCGTCCAGCTTGCTTGCCTTCAGAGGAAAGGCCCTTCCTCAGGAATTCTCCAAAGGCAGAGCCACAATGCCCACCTGCCCCATTATTTTCTCTTTCTCCCCATACCCCAATTTTAATCAGCAAAAATGGTTTGCACAGCACCCGCTTAGTCTGCAGACTGTCACTGGTCTTTGTGTCTGTGCATGTCTGATACTCTTTAGCAGAAATAAATCCCATTGTACTGTATGGATGAGCCTCGGGTCAGGGTCTCACCCAAAGAAACTGTCCAGTGACAAAAATGTAAAGCAGATCTAATCTATACTGGTGTGAGGGTCAGTTTTCTGTGTCAACATGGCTAGCCTATGACTTGGCCAGTTATTCAGTCACACACTCATTGAGGTGTCACTTTATTTATTTATTTATTTATTTATTTATATTTTTGAGAGAAAGCATGAACGGCTAGGTAGGGGTAGAGAGAAGGGGGCAGAGGATCCGAAGCGGACTCTGCCCTGACAGCAGAGACCCTGATGCTGGGCTCGAACTACAAACCATGAGATCATGACCTGAGCCGAAGTCAGACGCTTCACTGACTGAGCCACCCAGGTGCCCCTCGGGGTGTTGCTTTGGATCTGGCTAACATCTAAAATCAGTTGGTTAAATAAAGGAAATTATCCTTGATTATGCGGGTGATAACTTCAACCAATCAGTTGAATGCCCTTAATCGTAAAACTGAGTTTTCCCCGAGGAAGAAGAAATTCTGCTCAAGGCTACCATGTCAGCTTCTGCCCCAGGGTTTCCAGCTTGCTGGCCTGCCCTACAGATTTCAGACTTGCCAGCCTCCACATAAACAAATTCCTTGAAATATCTGTACCTATGAACCATCTATCTATCAGTCATCCATAATATCTATCTATCTATCTATCTATCATCTATCATCACTATCTTCAGTCTGGTATCAAATCTCCTACTATTTCTGTTTCTCTGGAGAGACAGCTGGCATCTACTGAGAGCCAATATAATGGAGCCAATTCTTTGTCCACTGAATTTCCCCGTCTCCCTCATCACTAGGATTTGCAATCCCTGACACCCTTGTGTTCTGCGGTCACCCCATGCCTCTGCCTCCACCATAGCCTCATCTGCCCAGGGCTGGAGATGGAGAAAAAGGAAAGGGGAACTGCTGAGTAGACGAGCCACATGTGTATCTTACTGGGCAAGAGCGAGACCATCTTAGTCGTTTTAAATTTAAATAATTAAAAAATTCTCCTGAAATCTTCCTAATAACCAAACAGCTATTCTTTATGTTACTCATATTAAAAAAAAAAATATTTGTTTATTTTTGAGAGAGAGAGAGAGAGAGAACACGAGCAGGGGAGGGGCAGAGAGAGAGGCAGCCAGAGGATCCAAAGTGGCATCTGCACTGTCAGCACAGAGCCCGATGCGGGGCTTGAACTCATGAACTGCGAGATCATGACCTGAGCTGAAGTCAGATGCTTAACCGACTGAGCCACCCAGGTGCCCCTGTGTTACTCATATCAGTTAGATTAGGTAGGTGTTATTTGTTTTTAGAGATGAGAAAACAAAAAGTTCGAGAAATTAAAAGTTATGTGCAGGTCCCATTCTAGATAGCAATTTACCGACCACAAAGTTTAGGTTACAACCTAAGAATTCTGACTCCACTGCATTACAATGCTGGCACTTTATAAACGAGCATGTGCTTGGTTCACATTAATTAATCATTTAACAGACATACATCAAAGACTAGGGACTCCAGATGGGCAGAATAGAAAGTTGAGTGGGACACAGTCCCCACAAGGGTACAAGGGAGGAGGGCGGTGTTGTGATACAGATGGGTGCTCCCTGGTTTCTCACCACACTCAGGAGAAGGACGGTTTGTGTAGGAGCCCTCCTTGGGTGAGATCTCCTGCCTACCTTCTTCACTTTCCTCATGGAATGTGTGTAGCACAGCGTGTCCCAAATCTAGCTGCTGTAGTGTTTCAGGAATCCCATATACAAACTCGTAACCTCTGATGCAAGGTCCAGACGCAGAGTGGCCAGAGGTAATAGGGTTCCTACAGAAGCACACACAGGCTGTGTCTGCTGTGTCTGTCATAAGGAGACAGACCCACAAGGGGTAGGAACCCAGCCTGGGAAGGTAAGGAAGTCCAGGAGAAGAGTAACCTCAGGGCAGATGGGGAAAGATGTCTTGAATGTCGAGGACTCTCCCCGCCCAGAACCACTGCTGTCTCTGCTTCTCTTCCTATTAGTTTTGTAATTATTAAAAACATAATTAAAAGCAGAGAAAATGATTTTCTAAAGAAATGAGGAGAGAATAAAAAGAAGATTATATAAGGCAAAAAATGGTTTGAAGAAAGAATTTAGAAAGACTCAGTAAGATGACATCAATTATAAAAAATTGGGAACAAATTTGAGAGATGGACAATTAAAAATAGATACAAAATAATTTAAAGTAAAAATCATAATTAATAATATAAAAACAAAATCATGATTAACATTATAAGGCAAAATTAAGTTAATTATACTTTTAAAAGACTTATAATTAAAAAGCAGAGATAAATATTATTAAGTTGAAAACTCTAATTAGTTAACATAATATTTTAGAAATGATGAGTACACTAACAGGACAATGGACTAAGAACATGAATTCACATATGAAGAAATTCAAATAATAATATATACACGCCAAAATGTTCAATCTCACTAGTAATAAAATAAATGCAAATTAAAACTGTGAGCAGTTGATTTTTTATTTATTAAGTTGGGAACGGCTTTAAAAAATGATGCTGCTCAGTGTAGTCAAGGATATAGAAAACAACCATTTCATGCCTGACAGGTGGAATTGTGAATTGTTTCAGATACAGAGGTTGAGAAGACATACAAGGACCTTGAACCTTTTTTTCTTTCAATTTTCTTTATTGTGGCAAAGTATATATAAATTGTACTATCTTAATCATTTTAAATGTCCAGTTCAGTGGATGCAATTAAGTACATTCACATAGTTGTGCAAACATCCCCATTATGCATCTCCAGTAGTACTCTTTTCATCTTGCAAAACTGAAACCCTATACCCATTAAGTAATAACTCGCCATTTCCCCCTCCCTCCAGCCCCCAGTAACTGCTGTTCTCCTTCCTGTCTCTGTGGGTTTGACTACTCTGGGAACCTCCTCTAAATGGAATCAGACAGTATTTGTTTTTCAGGATATATATTCTTTTGCCCAATGATTTCGATGCTAGGGTTTTATGGTAGAGAGATAATCCCAAATATGCACAATGAGTTACTTTCATCAAAGCATTGATGGTGGCGTTTTTGAAATTAAGAGGGAGAAAGTCCCTCTGGCCTGATAGTAGGAAATTTAATAAAGATTTATTACAAAGGAAATACTATACAATCATTAAAACATTGTTTAAAAGAGTATTTAATGACATGGAAAAGAGAATCTCAATACATTAAGCAAAAACTCCAGCAGGCTAAATAACAATGCATACTATATGATTCCATTAGTTTTGGGGGGAAAATAGGTGTATATATGCTTAATATATTAGCCCAAGTTATTTATGGGTAATGAGTAGTTGTGGGTGATTTAAATTCCAACTTATTGTTTATCTACTTTACTACAATAAACACATTATGTTTTCTAGTTTTATTTGTTTTGAGAGAGAAAGAGAGAGAGCACATGCACATTTGCACAGACAAGCGGGGAAGAGGTAAAGAGAGCAAGAGAGAATCCCAAGTAGGCGCTGCACTGTCAGCTTGGAGCCCGATGCAGGGCTCGACTCATAAACCATGAGATCTTGAACTGAGCTGAAACCCCGAGTCAGTTGCTTAACCAGCTAAGCCACCCAGGTGCCCAACGTGTTGTTTTTAATAAGTGAAAGTAACTCAAGGAAGATTAAGGAAAATAAGACAGCAGGTTACAAATAAGAATTCTAAATTAAGAATTTAAAAATAGAGTCAATCTAAGTAATTTAAGTATCTAAAACATATACAAACAAAATACAATATTAAGGGCTTGGAAATATAATTAATAAGAAATTTTACATCAGGCAGAATGAAATTAACCCCACCAGAACATAAAATCACCATTTATTGAGCTCTCAGTGGATGTCAGATGCTGTTTGTGCTAGGTGGTTTAAATACATTAGCTAAAATGGGGAGAAAGGGTAAAAAGTTCCTTTATTTAAATGAATCAATAGAGGGAAAAGGTAGAAACATCTGGGAAGGGCCAGCTTCAGGCCTTAGAGCAGACTCTAGCTGAGACATCCACTCCTCCTTGAGAAACTCCTTCCTCACAACCTAGTCTTGGGAGCAAATGACTCTTCCTTTCTGCCAGTCAGCAGGTGTCAAAAAACAATACGTTCAAATGGTTTCTCAGGCTCCGACCTACTCTAGGTAGTTTCTGCCCCTGGTCAGGGCCCCAAGAGATCTCCCTAGTTCCTGATCCAGTCCCTACCTTCTACCCTAGTGACCAAAAGGACTGCGTGAACTTGTGCAGTGACCACTCTGTGCTACCCTAAAAGTTGGTGGAATGAATGTAACTTGACATACAGAAGATGAAGCAATTTATCAGTTGGTGTGTTTTTTTGTGGCAACTTACAGAAAACAAGACTCAGATTTGTTTGCTCATTTAACTTAAAAGTCCAGGAAGACCTCTGGCTTCAGGTAAGGCTTGATTCAGAGCCAGGAGATGTGACCAGGGCTCACTTTCTCTCTCTCCAGTTCTTCTTGGCTCTGTTCTTTCTGGGTTAGCTCCATTTTCAGGCAGCTTTCTCTCGGGGTGAAATAAAGGACCCACTCTAGGCTATATAGCCTCTTTCCCATATGGTGGAAGTCTATTCCAGAAGCTTCCTCAGAAGAACATTTTTTTCCCTCCTAGAATCACCAGATCTGCTGATAGGCTTAAGCCACTGAGGAACCTCATTCCTTGCTGGAGCTGAGGATGGGGGACAGTGTAATTCAAAACTGATGTCTGAGAAAGGCAAAGAGGGAGTCTGTGAATAGAAGACAACAATATTAATGGCAGGAGAGAAGAGAAGCAAGTGTCAGGGAAGAACCAGCAAATGTCCATCCCGGCAATTCTTTGATTTTAGGCATCTCGGGAAGACTTTAGACTGTGAAGATGACATTTGAACTGGGGTTTTCAGGAAATTCATGATCTGAAGAACAGGAAGAGTGTTTCTAGATTTAGGTAACAACTTGCTGAATGGTCTGGAGTTATGAAATGTACTGGACTACTTAGAAGTTTAGTGAGATGGTGACCACAGGTAGATAGTGAGAAAGATTGACTGGGATCAGATCCTCCCTGATTAGTAGCCAACAGAGCGCAGACACATTTTACTTAGACATACTTACTCTCAGGTATCTGGTTCTAACAGTAGATGCAGTACACCATCCCATGTGGATTGCACCTTAAATCCATTTCAATAACCTGATGTGTAACAAACAGCTGGAGGAAAAAAATAGAAGAGCTCTGATTTGTAGTGTTTGCCTTCCATTGTGGTAGAAACTATTCCCACCCCAGCCAAATGCAAGCCACGGAGGTGATGTTACTGAAGAGAGAGTTGGGATGTCACCTAATGTGGCACAGCTCTCACGAGTCAGTGGAAGTTTACTTCAGCACATCACTGCTTTAAACTCCTCAATTTGGGACTGCCTTGGACACATTCGTTCCAATGCTTCCTCTTTTTTTCTGTCTTTCGATTTTCTCAATTTTACTGATGAAGGCTATACTAGATTCAGAATGTTCTTGTTAATTATGAAGTATTCTGGATCCCAGCTTCCCTGTAAAGGATTCACTCATCCCGTAAGACATATTGTATCAAACAAATCTCTCTCTTTAAATGTACTTTCTAAAGTTTATTTATGTCTTACACAGAGTGGAGTGCAAAAATTGTAATCATCCATCTCTGTGAATTTTTATTTTTTAATTTTTAATTACTATTATTTCTTTTTCAGAGAGTGAGTGAGAGAGAGAGAGAGAGTGTGTGTGTGTGAGAGAGCGTGAGTGCAAGCAGGGGAGGTGCAGAGGGAAAAGGAGGGAAAGAAAATCCCAAGCAGGCTCCACACTCAGCATGAAGGAGCTGAGTCAGGTCTCCGTCTCACAACCATGAGGTCATGACCTGAGCCTAAACCGAGAGTTGGATGCTTAACCGACTAATCCATGCCGGCACCCCTCAGTGAATTTTCTAGACACCTATATAATAACCACACCATAAAACATTCCCAGCCTACCAGAAGACACCATCATGCCCCCTCCCAGTCAACCACACTCAAAAAGGTAACACCTACTCTGATATCTACCACCATACATTAGTTTTGCCTGTTCTTGAACACCATGTAAATCATGCAGTATATATTTTTCTACATTAGGCTTCTTTTGCTCAATTTCATGTCTATGATATTCAGCCATGTTGTTGAATGTAGCAATAGCTTATTCTTTTGCATGGAAGTACAGCATTCCATTGTGTAAATATACCACCATTTATTTCTCCATTCTAAAGTTGATGGACATTTGGGGCTCTTGTGAATAAAGCTGCAGTGAATATTCCTGTAGGTGTCTTTTGGTAGACACCAGCCTTCATTTCTGTTGCATATATTCACAGGCGTGGAATTTCTGGGTCATTAGCTAGTGGATGGTTAGCAAATGAATTGATGAAGCCTCTTATATTCCTATGGGGAAGGCATACTGATTCTTGCTACCTGAGCCACCTCTGTGCTGGATGCTTCTGTTGCCACCTCACAGCTGTGCACTGTCCCTCCCCATCTCTGCTTGATAATCTTGTTCGTCATGGTTCCAGTAGCCACTGCAGTATCTCAGATCAGGCTTCAGAACCCTGACATATAGGGCTCACGAGGGCAGTTTCTCATGGTAGAGCAGCATGAGGGTGGTGATAAAGTCCTAGACTAAATTGCTAGAGGTCCGGGATCTCCCCAGGTTCTGATAAAGTAAGACTGTGTGGTCTTGGGCAACTCATAGCCTTTCTGGTTTTCAGCTCCTTCATCTACGAAATAAAGAGAAGATTCAATAGTTGTCAAGGTCACCTCCATTTGGAAGTCTTGTGATTACTAATCAAAGAGTTGTATTGTCCAGATTCTTGTTGCAGGGTGAGGGTTGGGATTCACTGTGGTTTGGAACATCTGAGTAGAACAGAATCTCAGTGGAGTTGAGATTCTCATACAGTGCCCTCCTTGGTGCTTCTCTAAGCAGGGAAACACACTTAGGTGAGGACCAGTTGTGTGGAATGTATACTTAGGGACATTTCTACTCTATTAGCATCAATAAACAGGCATTTCTCTGCCTGTCCAACACTGAAGCAGAAGTGCTCATATAACCTTGATGCATTTCAAGCATTTGTTATCTGGAAGTAAAGAAGCTAACAGCCTGTATTTCAGAAATCTCTCAAGATCCATGACAGGTCGATATTGTTAAAGGGTGAGGAGAATGTCCCTGTGCTCTCAGATAAAAATGGTTTGAAAATTCATCAAGGCCAGAGGAGCCATTCAGGAGAGATGACAGATGGAATGTTTGAGCCTGTTTGAGGTTCAGAGAGGAGAAATGAGCCTCTTCTGACCTGGGCTCTGTTTGTCAGAGGTGATCACTCCAGATCAGACACAGAGGGAATCCAAGGCCCTGAGACCTTTTCAGGGCTTGAGGGTGGATGAGACAGGAGCTGGGCTGGGTGGGCCTCTTGCTCTCTGGGCAGACTTTCCCCTACTCTCTGGCATCCTTCCTTCCATGTCCTGATGCCAACACTCTGTATTTCGGCTACTGTATTCTGATGAATGTAGGATGAGGAGAAAAGAAATAAAATGTCAAAGAAAAAACATAAAAATGAAAAAAAATATATATCAGAAGGATGTCCAGGAAATGGCAGAGAATGGCCTTTTAGAAACTGGCTATAAATTTGTTGAAGCTTTACTCTATGATAATCTTTATGCCAGAGGTACCAGGAAATCTTCTTGGTGCTTTGCCAAGTGATAACCCAAGTGTAAAATTTATTTTAGCTATGTGGTATTAAGTGATGTCTGTTAAGCAGAATGGCCACCAGAGCCCATACTGTGATGACGATGTAGCACAGCTTATACAATTTATTGTGAACAAGAAATCAGTAGCAAAGGCTACTATGAGGTGAAAGTCAAAGATAGATGGAGAGGTCCTTGAAACATGGAGAACACTGCCTCATGATTTTACTAGATGCATGGGCAGTGCAGGGGTCTGTTTTACTTGACCAGTGATGAGATACTAAAGGGACACCATGTGATTTGTGCCATTACTGTGGCTATTTTCCAAGACATAAAGAGATATTGTCCTACCGTACTTATGAATACCTTGTAATTATTGCTGACTTGTTTCATGCTATTTTGGCTTTCTAATCTCTTCAAGTATGCTGCTCAAAATTCTTGTATTTGAAATATGTCGCATAAGCACACTTGTGCAGACACACACACACACACACACACACACTTCATTGTTTTTATGATTCTACATACAGTAATTGGTGGGGAAAGCTTTAAGGCTGCTGTCCTGTTCTGGCTTGTTGAATAAGTCTCAGTCTATATTTTCAGAATGTTTTTATATTGATTGTCTGAACTACATAAGAAGCCCTTTTCAGTGATTTTAATTGGTTTGCTATAACTATGGCAACTATATGTCCTAGATTTTCTAGGATCATCCTGATTTCAAGGACTGATTTAATTGTCTCTATAAGTACACAAATAATAGTCAGAGCATGTGTTCCAATTTTTAGCTCAGAAAACATGATCGTTATATCTATCTTCTATTTCAGCACAGGTCATAGAATCTGCGTGATCTCCTGTGCAGCTGAAATGCTACTCAGAAATGTGGGGGAGAGGCTATGATGAACAACACATTCATTAGTGTTTCTGGTTCAGGACCAGGAACAGGTCTCTCTCCTTCCTGATATCTCATCATGCCAGATCATCTTCTTTCTTTCTTTTTACCTCTCCTTCTCACACACTTCTTCCTACATTCCCAAGTAGTATATCAGGGACAGTCAAGTGATGTGTGAAGAAACGTGGTAGAAGAGGGATCACCAGGATTTTGCTTCTGCAACTTTGTGTTTAAAGTTGGAATTGAAAAATCAAGAGTATGTAGTGCAAACCTTCCTCACGTGAGACTTCTGGAATTTTATGTGAGTGATTTGGAAGTCTAGGTGTGTTTTTATTTTTCCAGGGGATGGAGGGAATTAGGGATGATTGGAATTTTGACACCAAAAGCATTTATTTATTTGTTTTCTTTATTTGGAGCATTAATTCTAAAGGTTTGAGATGGTGGGAAAGTAAGAAGTCACTCAGGATGAAGGAATGGAAGGTAATGTTGCTTGCTGGCCAAGCTAAGCGTTGTGAACAATCAAAGTACTGCCCAGTTCTCTGTTCTGCATCAATGCAAACTGTTGACAGCCAGTGATTTCACTTAGAGTGCTGGTCTCCTTGTGAAGACTGAAGAGAATGCTATGTTGTATCATTATTGTTGTAGATGTTTAGGTAGGCTTCCTAGGATTACAAAGATTCTTTGGTAAGGGCATGTGTACCCCAGAGCCTAGGAAACACAGCACAGCTGGGCATTAGGAAGAGTAGGAGCCTTCAAAGATCCAGTCCTTGTAAAAAACTGCAGTTTGAAGGACTTTATGAATCCTAGGGAACTCCAGAATCTTCTGGAGCTGTGGGTCTCCACCCCCAACACCCCCATGCTATGTGTAGGACTGAGCTAATTCTGAAAGGTCCAATTTATTCTAGTATCTCTTTTGATTGGCTTATTTTTCAGTACCTTGAAGCTTCTCAGAGTTTCTTTTTTTTTCTTTCCCTTTTTTCTTTAAAAATCCTATTTTAGACTTTAGTGAATGATAAATAAATTTATCATATTGGTATGGAGCTTTCATACTGTATAGTTCACCCATTTGGGGTATACAATTCTATGAGAGTATATGCAAAGAGTTCTGCAAACATCACCATGATCTAATTTTAGGACATTTTTATCACTGCTCCTCCCCCCCCCCCCCCAAAGAAACTTTGTTCCAACTAGAAGTCACTCTCCATTTTACCCCCTCCTAGCCCCTGGCAAGCCTAATCTACTTTTTTTCCCCCCCTATGAATTTGCCTATTTTGGACATTATATTCAAATGGATCATACAAGAAGTGGTATTTAATGTCTGAATTCTTTCACTTGGCATAATGTTCTTGGGGTCCATCCACATTGTTGCAAATGTCAGCACTTTATTACTTTTTATTGCTGAATAATATTCCATTTTCTGGAAATGCTACATTTTGTTTACCAATTCGTTAGCTCACAGCATGTGAATTGTTTTTTGCTGCTGTTATAAATGAAATTGTCTTCTTAGTTTCATTCCCAGCTTGTTAATTGCTAGTGTATAGAAATTCAATTGGTTTTTGTATGTTGATCTTATATCCTGCAAACTTGCTGAATTTTTAAAATTATTTCTAATAGTTTTTTTTAAGTGGATTTCTTAGGAGTTTTGTATTTATAAGATCATGTCATGTCATCTGTGAATAGAGATGGTTTTACTTTTTTTCCAGTCTGGATACCTTTTATTGTTCTTATAATTTCTGCTCCCCTATCTTTAGCTTACTGTGATGCCTCATAGTTCTGCCTCAGAATTAGAGCTTTTCTCTTTGCTATCTTTTTGCATGCTCTGAAATTTCAAGTTTAAATTTGAGAAAGAAACAGAGAGATAGAGAAAAGGGAAAAAGACATATAGAGTCTGAGTGGCTCAAGCGTTAGCTGTTATTTTTGTTTGGATAAAGCTTTGCATTCTAGCTCATAAGTCTCTGGGTAATTAAATGACACCTTTGGGTTAGATGATCACTAATAAGCTGTTGCCAGAGAGAAAGGGAGATCACAGGTCCTGGGTAGCTCAGGAAATTATCTTTAGAAGGGACTGTAGGCATGGCTTGGCCTTGAAATTGATACAGATAGACCAATGTTGTTATAGTAGGCATTTTTCGAAGAATGAGATGTATTTTTTTTCAAGTCAAGGTTTTTTTTCCTTTGTAATGTTCGTTGGAATGGATTATGAATTCCAAAGTATTTTTAGATTGCCTAATAAGATTAGTTACATGTTTCTCTATCATAAAATATATATTATGGCAATATGTTACCTCTCATACTTTGGCCTCCTCATCTTTATTTTGTTGAAAGAACTCATTTAGTAGCTGAAGGGCATAGATTCAAGATAACTAGTGATTCCTTCATATCTCTACTCTTCCCTTAAACTCCTGTAATTAGTTATTTTGATAAGAATTTACTTAACATCTGCTTTATGTAGAACTTCCAATAGGTAGTATATGTTGGGGTAATAAGTGAGGAGAGTGTGTATGTGGAGGGAAGGTGCCAATGAAAGGAAAGACAGAATCCCTGGTATTTTTAGCTCCCTGTAAAAGCAAAGTTTAAACATAATATACAATTTGGGGAAAAGTACAAAGTAACATGTAGTCTCAAAACTGCAAAGTTGCATAATAGAATTTGGAAACATATATAGTGAAAATTAAAAAAAAATGATGACATAGGATAAATTCACCGCTCTGCTACAGGGATACAGAGATGAAAAAGACATCGTCTTGGTTCTAAAGATTCCTACAGTAATAAATTAGCACATAACTGAAACTCAAAAATGTTATTGCAGTTTAAGGGGTGCCTGGCTGGTTCAGTAGGAGAAGCATGCAACTCTTGACTTTGGGGCTGTGAATTTGAACCCCATGTTGGGTGTAGAGATGAGAAAAACTTAAAAATAAAGTGTTACTGAAATTTTGTGAAGGCCTATGTAATAAGAGGATGCTGTGTTGTGGTTGGTTGTTTGTAATGTTGAAAGGGATCCCAGGATCGTACTGTCAGTAGCCTTATTTCCAAATCGACCTCCGTTAAGACTAAGGTCACATAACTAAACTTACATGTCACAGAGTAGCAAATAATAATTTTTTAAGGGGGGAGGGGCAGAGAGAGAAGGGGAGGGAGAATCTTAAGCAGGTTCCATGCTCAGTGCAAGCCCATCGCGGGCTCAATCCCATGAACCATGAGATCGTGACCTGAGCCAAAATCAAGAGTCCCACCCTCAGCCGACTGAGCCATGTAGGCACCACAAAAATAATACTTTTAAATGTGTGTGTACATTACTTAAAAATTATTTACTTGTCTTGTAGAGGTGAAGGTCTGAACTAGAAACTTTCCAAAATAGATTATCTCAACTTTGTCTGAAGTAGTTTCCATTCTTCCACTAATTCATGCTACTTTTAGCAATCACTTAACTTTTTCTTTGCCTCATTGTATTATGGCCTAACTAGCTTATATAACTGAAGTTGAAGGAGACACAAGAAAGTGAATGATCTGCATGTTTGGTGCAAATAATTTATGGTCTTTGTTTTCACATATGCAGATTTGAAAACCATTATATTTAAAGTTTTACTTTACAAAAGTAAACAAAACAGTACATAATATATAGTCCTCATGAGGTAAGGCCATTGGCCAAGTTTTAAATTTTTATTTTTACTTTTTTATGGTTAAGACTAAACTAAATGTTAAATTTTGCCTCAGATTTTATAGTTAGGAATCTAGGAATGGCTTCATTTGCCGGGTGCATCTCCGTAATTAAACTGTGAGTTCCTTTAGGAGAGACATTGTATCTTTTAACGCACCTACCTAAGTTTCTAGAATATTTTCAAAGTACGCTTTGTTAGATAAACGAACTTCCTTGAAAGTTGTCAGGCTAGAAGCCTTTCGGGCAGTCAAGACCACATCTCCCAGAATGCCATGCTTCCCTTGCGCCCCAGGTCTGAGGCGGGAACGTCCCAGCGACCATCGCGCCTGATGGAGACTACAATTCCCAGTGCCACCCAGAGGCTCCGGAAACCTTGTCAAACAGAACCTGTTGCCATAGCATCCGGGTCTGGACCAACCAATCAAGGCGCCCCTACCGAGTAGAGGCGGGCCATTCGTATCTCCGACCAACCAGAGGCCTTTTTGTTGTGGAGCGTGACCGGAGGAGGCGGGAGTTCGGGACCGGCGCCTTCTCCTTGCTCCTCGGGGTCGTGGCCTTGCTCCCGCCGTGCAAGGGAAGAGTCCGGGCGTATCCACGCGCGTGTGTGCGCGTGGGGCCTGAAGTGCTCGTGCGTCCAGCTAGGTCTCTGTGGGGGCAGAAGCAGGAGCCATGGGCGGGACCTCCAGCACCCGCCGGGTCACCTTCGAGGCGGACGAGAATGAGAACATCACCGTGGTGAAGGGCATCCGGGTGAGTGACAGTGGGCGGGCAGAGGGCCAGCAGCTGGATTCGGACCCCAAACCTCCGATCTTCCCGGGACTCGCTCTGCCTGGTTTCCCCCGTCCCGGCCCCCAGTGTTGTCCGGCCCGAAGCCGAGTTCTCTGCAAAGAAGCTTGAAGTTTCAAGACTTGGGACATTCATTCAGAGATATTTCCTGGTTGTGTGCTAAGTGCTGAGCACTGTGCTGGAGGGGGTTGCGGGGGTCGGGGGGAATGCCACGCTGAATTAAACCGGCCAGGGGCTCACAGGCTAGATTTGACTCTTGCTCACGAGTAGTGGGACTTTATTTGAAACCCCTGTCTTCCATTCTGTGAAATGGGGCTTGTCTTACACCCCCTGGGTTCAGGACCCCAGCTCTCGTTTTGCACTGCCCCCGTAACCTTTCTCAAGCTGAATTGGCTTTGAGGAGACCTTTACCTGCTCTCGGTCGTTTGGTGCCCTCCCTGTGATACCACCCGTTGCCGCACGCTCGCACACCCCATAGGCTTCTGACCTGCCTGGGGTGGCTTCTCCCTTCTTCGCTTTCACTTGGTACCTCCTCTTTCCCTCTGTAGCCAGCCGCCTAAGTTTTGGGCTAGACCCAGTTGCTTCAGCACAAGTGTCTGCCAGCCTGACAGGGCCTGAGACAGGTTTGCAATTTTTCAGACCGCTGGGAGTCATACAATCAGTTCTCAACCAGACGTCGCAGAGGAATTTTTAATGTTCCCGCACGTGCTTGACACATAAACTGACAGCTTGAGTTTTCTCTAGGGTGTCAGCACACCAGCACTAACTTCATTAACACACTCGCTGCTGCACCTGAATTTGGAGCCTCTTTTTTTTTTTTTTTTGAAAGTATGCCTGAACCTAGTAAATAAAGCGATTTCACTTCTGAACGTTTTATAATATCTTTTTTCTTCCTCTGTAATTACACCGCCAGCACAAGTAAATGAAATGTATCAATTATTTTTAGCATGTTATCAGGAAATAAAATTTCTTAAATATTTACAATGTTTACAAACTTTTTACTGTGAGACTGTTACCTTGAGAAGAATTTATTAAAGTTTTCTTTATAGAAACTCAGACTGTTGAACTCAGTTTTTGGTCTGTGACCACCATTTCTTTATATTAATTAATGATAGTGCCACATTTTGTAATAGAATGTCTGAGGCTGCCTTGCATTGTTGTGGTTTAGTTGGTACTCTTTGGAGTAAAATAAAAACTACTATAAACTCTGAGTTTTATGCAGAGATTTGTTTAATCTTGCTTGAGGCTTTGATTGTTCCATACCCGAGAGTGAAAAAGAAGAGTAAGAGGAAACAAAATAAATTTTGGGTGAGAAAACATTGGCCAGAAGAATGTGTAAATCATTATTCTCATGCTCTGGTACAGACACAGTGATGAGAGCAAACTAAATTAAAAGAAAATTTGGCCACAGCACAGAGGTTAATATCAAATATTAGGTAAGGTTAAATAGGGTAAGTATATGATAGGGGTATATAATAGACTAAAATGGAGAGATTGTTTAAAAAACTTTTTCTAAACTTTTTACATAAAAGAAGCTGTGTCTTTTGGCTGCTCAGCTTGACAGCTGTATTCTATTTTTTTTTTTCCTTTCTCACAGAGCGCACTTTATTTATAATAATCCAAGCACACACCATGCTCCTTTTGACCTCTACGCTTTACTTTTCTTCAGGATCTACCCTCCACCTGGAATGCCCTTGCAGTGTTCTCCCAGTTGCTTCAAATCCTTCTTTTTCAAGGACAGTTTGCATCATTCCGAGCTTTGGTTTTCTCATCTGCAAAATGATGGGGCTTGAATACATCTCTAAGATCTCTGAGCTTTTCAAGTTCTGAAATTCTGTGAGTCTAGTGGCACTATAAATTTCTTGTAGCCATAGTCAACCCATCGCATTTTCCTCTAAAAATGGCACGCTCTTGAATTGTTGAGTATTCGGGGGTCATTCTGAGTTCTTTGAGGTCACGGTCAAAAGAGCATCAGTCAGAGTTAAACAGACCTCGGTTTTAAGTCTCAGACTAGGCATTTATTAGTCTGTGGCTTTGGACAAGTCACTTTTTTATATTTGGTAAGAAGTTGAGGTAAGGTATTTAAAATATGGGGCACATTGTAGATTTTCTAAAAGCAGCCATTTTTGTAAGGTTCCATCACATCTAATATTTGAAGATTCTTTGGAGGTGCTGTGTAGTATAGTGGAGAGAGCACTTGCTTTGGAACCAGGCAGACCTGGGTTTAGTCCTAGCTCTGTGTCTCACTAGGCTCTGTGGCCCTGGACAAGTCACTTTTGACTGTGTTTCCTTGTTTAGTATGTCTGCATACTGTAGCCTGCTTGAAATACTTATGTATCAAGCTCTACTGGTGAGAAAGTTGACAATGTATATAGGCATTTAGTATTTTGACAGTGTTTACTACTTATATGAGTAATAGCTATTATTAGAGCTGTTCAAGGGAATGGATATATAAAGTTATATTGAACTTAAAAATTAGAGCATGTTGTGTTCTCACGACATACCTAAAGATGTGGACGGGGAGATAGGAGTCCTGAGTTCTGCAGCTGATCGTCTGTGTGATTTTTTTCTTTAGGCATTTTGTATATTTTTCAGCTGATTTCTGTATTTTTCTTAGCTCGAAAGAGTCATCTTGTTTCCCTATGAGGCACCGGGAAGGATAAGCAACAATCTCAGTATCATAAGTGAGTTACTGGTTTTAGCTCAGTTGATTAAAACATGGTGCCGATGAGGTCCATGCTTCAATGTTGAACTGCAGATAGGTAGTTCAATTTGGCTGAAGAAAACGTTCCAAATTTGCCCAATGTCTAATATTTGTGTCCTCACTCGTAAGAAATGAGAGCATAGGAGCGATTCATGGACTCAGTCACTGCTGGAAAACCAATTCTGCATTCCACTGATAAGGATAGTAATTTCATCTTCATTTATCTTAATATAGGAAGTGTTGCACTTAGCAGACAATATCAGGCTTTCAGTAACTAGGCTGTGTTTATTGATAATGTTTGTCTAGATTTTTCTTGCTGAGGTCCTCAATGGCTAGCAATTAAAGGACCTACTTACAATTTTAAGTTTAAAGTTTATTCTCACCTACGACATGTTATTTTCATGGTATTTATAGGGTCTTATTTATTTCCTTTATCCTTAGCAGTTGATAGCTTTCCCCCCACTTGCATAAAATCACCCATAATCTTACACCTTATTTCAGCTTCTAATCTGAAACAACTCATGGTTGGATGAAAGGCCACCTTCTTTCCTTGCCTTCCTCTCCAAGTCTAAAATAATTTCTAGGGATAGAAAGACCAAGCATTTTCATTACTCATATTACATGTGCTTAATAGGATTTTTCTGAGCACCTGCTGTGCCTGCTCGGAAGGCATGCTTACCACTCAGTCTTCCACTGGTTTATCTGAAACATCAAAGCTTTGAGTGAACTCTTCCAGAGCAAATGTCAACTTCAATGAGTATCATTTTCAAAGTAATATTTATTGTGCTTTCCAGGCATAAATGAGTCTCTGCAACGGGCCTTGAAGTTGCAAGCTGAAATTCATGGGAGCCATACATGTGGTAGTGTGGATCCTCACATGGAACACAGCTAATGCTTTGGGGAAGTATTGGCAGTTGGGAGCCTCTAACTGAAAAGATTATTTAACGTGAGATGTTGTTGAGGATTCTGGAGAGTGTATATTAGCAGAGGCAACAAGTCCAGTCAGTCATGGGGAGTGCGGAGGGATGTTGTCTAGGTAATTCAGCTAACTGGTGGATGATTGGTACCTTTGCAGTTTAGCATCTGTGACTCTCTTGGGCAGAGTACCCTGTTAAACTTTCTAGGACTTTTCTTCTTAAAGCTTTCTAAGATTTTATGCAGGTAGTAGAAGTTCATTTCCACTAATGACAAATGCAAAGAAATGTTTGTGGCAAATTACAAACATAAGCTAAAAATTACTGTATTTATCTGTGTGTCTCTCCCTCCCTTGCCATGCCCTTAAGTGTTTAGGAGTAACAGCTTCTAAATAATAATGGCAGTTTTTGGAGCCTGTGTCTTAAAATGGTAATTTAACAAAAAGCAAACCAGTACTCTCACAGAAAATGACCTACGTGGAAGGAAGACCGAGCGAGAAAAATGGGTCTGACTCCTTTAATCTTTTGGATAAGATGCATCTGGAAGAGATGAGAAAAACTATTATGGAGGTGAGGGTGTGATTTATTTGTCTCATGTGGTTGCAAACTTTACCTCTTGGAGAAGGGTAACTTAGGAACTCCCCTCATTTTACTCTGTTCCTTGGAAGTGGAAATACTTTGTCCATCTCACGCAGCCTCCTGTTTCTGAAAATACCGGATTCTAGATTGGTGAGTGGTGTATTTGTGCTCATTTTATTTTATTATTATTACTTTTTAATGTTTATTTATTTTTGAGAGAGAGAGAGAGAGGCAGAGAGAGAGAGAGAGGCAGAGCGTGAGCAGGGGAGGGGCAGAGAGAGAGGGAGACATAGAATCTGAAGCAGGCTCCAGGCTCCAAGCTGTCAGCACAGAGCCCGATGCGGGGCTCGAGCTCAGGAACCGTGAGATCATGACCCGAACTGAAGTCGGACGCTTAGCTGTCTGAGCCGCCGAGGAGCCCCTATCTGTGCTCATTTTAGATAAGACCAGTCAAGGTGGGTGGGGAGATTTGAGTTCCACAGCGAACCCTGTAGGATATGATACACCTCTTTTCCTCCTCTCTGGAGCACATGTTGGTGTGGTGAGTGGTTCAGAGCTTCGGAAGCCCCATTTACATAAATTTGTCTTTAGCATCAGTAGAGAATAGGGCAGATAATCAAAGTCAGTGGATGGAATTCTGCGATGTTGGCAGGCCCTTCTCTAAGTCATCTGTCATGTTAGAACAGTGGTTCTTTTAGTTCACAGATTATTGTAAATCTGTGAGCTATAGATTCTGCCTAGAACTCTGCAACAAGCAGAGAGTTGCATACAGCTGAGGAATTAATTCATGGGCCCCTGAGTCCAGGGACTTCCGGGCATGATTCCAGTGTGTGTGTGTGTGTGTGTGTGTGTGTGTGTGTGTGTGTGTGTCAGAGAGAGAGAGAGTTTGCCATTGTTTGCTGCAAATACTTTTTGTAGATTGCACATGATATTTGCCTTGCTGGGGAGTAAGTACAGAGAGGTCTAGAAAGCAGGTATAGTAGCTATAGGTCTTTAAATAGGACAGAAGCTTTTCTAAAAGAAGTACCCTGTTTAAGGGAAGATGTTTCCTGAAGTAGCTGCTTCTCTTACAGAGGGCTGCTTATCCAGCTCTTGCAGAAGCTTATGTTCTACCTCTGATCCCTTTTGGGTCTGTTCACATCACAAAGAAGAGTTGTTCTAAAGCTACAGATTGCGGGTGTAACCCTGACATGTCAACTGCTTCACGAGTACCCCCGGTTCCCAGAGGAGATGAGGGGAGGGTGCAGGTATGAACCCATTTCTGCACCTGGAAGGTCAGCTCAGCTGGTGTTCACTGGAAATACAGAGGATAACACAGCATGGCAATTGCCTTGTATCAGCGTAGCTGAGAACGGCCTGGGGTAGGGTGAATCATGCTTGGAGTACGCAGAGTTGCAACCATAGGCTGCCGTGGATGTGCCTTTGGAAGGGCCTAAGGATCCACTGACAAAGATTTTAAGAACAAAACAGGGAGGTTGATGCTCAACACAACTTTACGATGTGTTTATCAACTCAAAAGATGAATTGTGCTGCTTTGGACATGACATGCTTATACACTTACTGAAATACAATCAAAGACCACATTGGGGAATGTTTGGAATTGATGTAAGAATTTGACATTAAGTAGCAAGTTTTGAGGCATCAGATAAGCCACAAAAATAAATAAAAAGACTTAGTGATCAGGCTGAAAGAGACAGTACACTTTACCCAAAGAGTATGCATGGATAGGGACAAATGAGAACTTTATGTAATCGTTTTAGGACTTAGGCAGCTGCCACCGGCAATAGCTGTAGCCCTGGTCTTCGTGCACCGGGTAGCCGAGGAGCTCAGCCCAAGCTCTGATGAGCTGGTGGAAGAACATGATGACAGGATCAGTCCAAGTCCCCATGGCTGGAGCCGTATTGCTGGTAAAGTTTTACCAAGTATGTGTGTAGGTAATCCTCCCTAAAACCCTGGGCGTAGGCCTTCTTCAGTTTCAGATGAGGAAAATGAGGCCCCTGGAGAGGACTTCCTTAGGATTGTATAGCCAGGAGGTGGCCAGTGCTTTTTCCTCTATTTGGGTCAGCCTTTAGTTTTACTCTAAAGGGATAATACTTTTGAAGCTGCTTTAGTCAGTGGAAGAACTTTCTGTCGTATTCATTTTGAAAGTAGCAATAGGTAATGGTAATGTATGAATTTGGATGAGAAATGGATGAAGTGGTATGTAGAAGAAAGGGTAGCCTGTGCCCAATACAGGTGCAGGTTTATAGCTAACACTTGGTTTTTAGCAAACACATTCACTTTCTGATTGTGTAGGATATATATTTAGTGTAGTTGTAGTTCTTTGACTGGCCTGAGCAATAGAAATATAAATTAACATATAAAATTACGTGTGTATATAATTTATCTCAAAATAACCTTAGGTGATTGGCTTTAAACACAAATTATGTTAAATATGTAACATACCATATATGATGTATAATAGTGTATGATATGTGATATATATGTAATATATTATGGCATACTAATTTAAATAGTCTATAAATATACATAATGTGTAGTATATTACATTATATATTGAACGAGCTTTATATACATTATGTATCAGTTAAAATAGTTTTAAGATTCTAAAACTTAGGCTCATTTTACCTCCTTAAGAGGAAGTGAATTTATTTTGTCACATAGGATCGTAGGGGTGTATTGTTTAACAGAGAAAGCACTGGCCTAGAGATTGGGGGGTTACCGCTTATCCTGATGCTACCAGAAACTGGATGTTACTCAGGATTATAGTCAGTCAGTCTTAAAGGGTTTTTTCCTAAGATGTATCTCAGCTTTGCAGATGAGTTTCAACAGCAGTGTCAGTGGCTGTCAGTTGTTACAAAAGATGCAAGTGGCCCTGACATCTTCAAATAGAAAGTCCCTTGACATTGTCCTTTCTAACTTCGATTTCTCCTCCAAGAGCCTTGGGATTTTCCTCCAAAGATGCCAGCTTTTGAGCTGCTCAAAAAGGGTAGTCTTTCCCTTAACTGGCTCCCCCTGCATTCCGGTTTGGGTCCTGAGATACAAGTAACTGCTCAGGTACAAACTGTTTTGTTCACTGATGTCTTCTTGCAGGGAACATTTGGTGAATGATTCCATAGTATACAGGAGCACACAGTTTTGTTGAAAGGAAAATACTTGTTTTGTCTTTGGAGATTTGTGCAAGGTATCGTGGGGCACAAATAAGGGTAGCCCTTGGGTAAGCAGAGTTGGAATGGAGTGGGAACTGATTTGGTCAGAGAAGGCTGTGGGATGTTTGAACTGAATTTTGAAAGGTGATTCCCTCCCCCAGGGCCAGGGGAGAAGGCAATAGAGCCATGTGTAAAGGCAAAGCAATGGCATCAAATAAGTAGCCAGTATGGAGGTGGGGAAACAAGGTATGAAGTATTAAGGGAAAGGCTGTGGAAATTGAGGTTGGAGAGTTAGGCCATGACCAAATGATGAGGAAGTCTTGGGTGCTGTGCAGAAGAATTTGGACTTTTCTGTCAACAGAAGGTATGAAGGAGTTGAAGCAGGGAGTTACCATAATCAGATTTGTGTTTTAGGAAGGTTATTGATGGTGCCATGAATTAGGGCAGGGGAATTGGGACGGGAGAAGGAATGTTGGAATAAGTAGATATTTAGCGGTTGAAGAATTCATGACTCAGAGGACGAGGGAGAATGAAGAGTCAGGGTAAGTCCTTTGTTCTGATTCAGAAAGTTGGATGGAGGTGGTGTCATTAATGAGATTAGGAAAGCAAGAAGATGGAGAGATTTTGGCAAATAAGAATTCAATTTAGGAGATGTTGGGTTTGAGGGGCTTGTGGTCTGTCCAAGAGGAGGTGTCCATTAGGCAGTTCAATGTATAGGTTTAGGTTTTGGGACATGAAGGATTTAGAATTCATTAATTCATCAACACAGTTACCAAGGGAGTGGATGAGATTGCCAACAAGAGCTTTGAGAGTGAGAAGTGAATAAAGGCAAGGGAGGGTATGTGGACCTCTGGCATCTAAGGGTAGGCGAGACGGGGGAAGCCTGCCAAACAGATAAGATGTGGCCAGAGCCCTAGGGCTGTCAGGATGGTGGGTGGTCAGAAAGGCCACTGGAGACATTTCCAGAAGAGGAGAGTGACCGCAGGTGTTAGAAGCTAAAGGGAAGCCGTGTAAGTTAGTTGTATAAATATAAACACAAAAGATTATTTGGTCATTGGTGACTTTTACAAGAGCACCACTGTACTGGGTTATAAGCTAGATGGTGGTGAGTCAAGGACGTGGAAGTTGGAAGGAGGTCTTTGCAGATAGAGGAGGGGGATCACCCAGTTACACAACTCACAAACCTGGCTGTTCTGATGACTTCTGCTTCACTTCCATGGCTAGTCAGACACCAGGTCTGGCAATAAAGCGGGGTACCTGAGTGGGACCTTGAGACTCAGACTTCCTGGGTTTGATTCTGGCTCCATTACTGATAAAATATAAAATCCAGGCAAATTATTTAGTCTGGTTGGGCTTCACATTCTCACCTATACAGTGGAGAAGTGTCTGTCTCATATGATAGGTGAGGATTAAATGAGGAAAGTGTTTTTAGTGTAACGCCTGGCACATAATAAGCACTCAGTGAATGTTAGCTATTTTAATCCTAAATATCTTTGAATGTGTTCCTTTTGGATGGCTAATAATTTTTTTTAAACAACCTTATTGTGTATTTCACGTATTATAAAATTCACCTGTTTTCTGTATACAGCACTTTCTAGTAAATTTACCAAGTTGTGCAACTATCAGCGCAAACCAGTTTTTTTTTTTTGATTTTTAATTTTTTAAAAATTTTATTTATTTTGAAAGAGAGAGAGGGAGAGAGAGAATCCCCAGCAGGCTCTGCAGTGCAGAGCCTGATGCGGGTCTTGATCTCCCAAACTGTGAGATCATGACCTGAGTTGGATGTTTAACCGACTGAGCCACCCAAGTGCTCCAGCATGATCCAGTTTAAAATAAATTTTTTTTAAATTTTTTAATTTTTTTTTATTTTTGAGACAGAGAGAGACAGAGCATGAGCAGGGGAGGGGCAGAGAGAGAGAGAGGGAGACACAGAATCGGAAGGAAGCAGTCTCCAGGCTCCGAGCTGTCAGCACAGAGCCCGATGCGGGGCTCAAACTCACAGACTGTGAGACCATGACTTGAGCTGAAGTCGGACGTTTAACCAACTGAGCCACCCGGTCGCCCCAGCACAATCCAGTTTTAAAACATTTTCATCACCCCACTAAGATCTGTCGTGTTCATTTATAGTTAATCCCCATTCCTACTCTAGCCGTAAGCATCTATTTCTCTACTTTCTATCTACGCAGAGTTGCCTTTTTCTGGGCATTTCATATAAATGAAATTATATAATATGTGGCCTTTTGTATCTGGCTTTCTTCCCTTAATTGTTGTTTTGATCTATCCATATTGTAGCATGTGGCAGAACTTCACTTCTTTTTACTGCTGAATTGAATTCCATCGTATGGATACATAATGTTTTGTTTATCCGTTTGCCTGCAGACGGACATTTGCGTGGTTCCGCTCTTGCTATATTATGACTGATGCTGCTGTGAACATCCCTGCACAAATCTTTGTGTGGACATATGCTTAATAGCTTCTTAATTGGTCCTTTAGCTTCTTTCAGGGGACTTCCTGCTTCTGTTCTTGTCCCCCTCCAATCTGTTCTCTAGCAGTGGCTAGAGTGATCTTTCTAAAATGTAAGTCTGATCTTGTCATTACCCTGCTTAAAATCCTTCGATTGTGCCCAGTTGCCCTCAGGATCAAGTTCAAACTGTTTGACTTCATGGGTTTGCTAGGACTCTTCAGAATCCAAAATCTTATTTCCCTGTCCACCTTCTCTCACTGTGCCCTCTCCCCAGTTTTGTGCTTCAGCCATTCTTCATTCATTCACATATTGTTTCAGTCATTTCTTTAGCCATTCACTCAATTAACCAGGCTTATTGAGGCTCTGGGGATATAATAGGACATCCAAATGCTAGCTTTCATGGAACTTCCTTTCTAGTGTAAAAGGCAGGCAAACAATGCATCAGATAGTGGTAAGTGCAATAAAGAAAATAAAAAGAATGGTACAATAGTAATTCAGGGACTGATGACTCTCAGACCTTCCAGGCCTGAGTGTTCCTCAGAGCCTCTGCCTTACTGCCAACTGTCTACTTGTTATCTGCACTTAACGTCTGATGGTGGCAAGCCCTGTTTCTCATCTATACCGCCATGTGTTTTCCTCTTCTTGGAGTACTGTTATCCCCTTCTCTTCCTAACACCTGCTTATCTTTCCCAGTCCTGGCCCCATGCCCAAAGCCTGGCTAGATGTCCCGTCCACTATGCCTTCTGTATACTTCCATTCTAGGCCAGCTGACATAGGCAATGCTCTTCCTGTTATATTTAAATGCCTGATGATTGTTTCCTCTAACCCACTTTATGCAACTTGATGACTATTGAATACCCCAAGTCTAGCCTGGTTCCTGGCACGGGATAGCTGCATAATAGAATCTGTTGAAAGAGCAGTTATTTGTGATTAGCCTGAACAGGAGGGATGGAGGGACACCATTTCCTTTGAGACTGGAAGGAAGGAAGGAACAAAGACCTGTTGCTTGCATAAATTAATTTGTAGGATTAGGGGAGGAAAGTCAAAGGCGTTTTCTTGGCTTACGTTTTCTCAGAGATTAATTTAGTGCACTGTATAAAATGAGGACAGGAGGTATTTATAATGCGCAATTAGCAGTGCATTAGAAGAAATAAAGTAGTGCTGTAGGGTGCATCTTGATGTCTTAAAACTTTTCTTCCTTGCTTTTAGTTTTATAGCTATTAGCTTTCCCTAGGCCATTCGTTATACATATTGATATGGATGACTAAATTACTCGGGTGCTATTGTACTGTTTTCTTTCTTTCCTTTTTTTTTTATAATTGATTTTATTTTGATGTTGCCTTTTCAGCTTTCAGAAAATGTGATTGATCGTATGAAGGAAACCTCCCCATCTGGTTCGAAGTCTCAGCGGTATTCTGGCGCTTATGGTGCCTCAGGTATTTCAGAATTTTAATTTTAGAATTTTTAGTAGAAAAATTATAAGCGATAAGAGTTTACTTGGTAGTCAACTTCTTCTACACTCCTCTATGTCTATTGTTATTTGGGTGTTCGGCTTTTTATTTATTTATTTATTTATTTATTTATTTTTTTAAATGTTTTATTTATTTTTGACAGAGAGCGAGAGACAGAGCATGAGCGGGGCAGGGGCAGAGAGAGAGGGAGACACAGAATCCCGAAGCAGGCTCCAGGCTCTGAGCTGTCAGCACAGAGCCCGACGCGGGGCTTGAACTCACGGAGTGTGAGATCATGACCTGAGCCGAAGTCGGACACTCAGCCGACTAAGCCACCCAGGCGCCCCTAGTGTTCGGCTTTTTATATGCAATGTTAGAAATCAGTACCAGGGTTTCTTAAATCAGTACCAGGGTTTCTTTTAAAACATTTTGCACTAAAAGGAGAATAAATCTACTTGCAAACCAGTCTTGGGAACGATTTTTTTTTCTCAGCCAGCTTCTGAACCCTTTATTAAGTTTTGGCAGGTTACTTCATAATATCTGTATAAAATGGATTACTTGTAGGAATATTAGAGATTTAGGAATAAACATTTATAATAAAATATTGAACTTAGAACATAATCGACTTACTGTTTCCAAATTGTGAATATCCCTAATGCTTTCATTTTCCAGTAGACTTCTTTTAAGTTTATAAACAGTTTATTTCTTCTCAGTCTTAATTATTGATGAAAACAAGATGTTACATGAAATCTATAGATGATTATTAAGCCTCATTTTATTTGTGGATCCTGTGGAATAAGAGACTCTTTCTCTTTTCTTTGCTCTCCCCTATCCCATCCATTTCTTCATCCAACAGATAGCTTATTGAGCACCTGCTATGTGTGTGGTACTGTTCTTGTGCTACTCAGTGTGATGGATGGACCCTCTGTTATTCGGAAAATGGCAATGGGAAAATAATCGAGATGGTTAATCTTGGACTAAGTACTTTCTGTATTTATTAGAAAGGGTATCGTGTGGCAAATCTGCCTCCAGACTGAGATACACTGAGAAAGATGAAATGCTGCCCAGATGCCATTCACTTGGGCATAGTCTTGACCTTCTTACCAGTCATTAGTTATACCATGAATTGAGCTTCTGATATGTTTTTTAAAGCAGAGGGTAAGAGATGAATAAGAAATAGTTGAGTAAGAAATAATGAATAAGTAATAGTTCTTGCTGTTAATGATTCTTCTTGTTTAGTGGGAGCATTAAGAGGGGTTCACAGTTCATTAACATTAGGAAGTGACCACTCCCTCCTTGCCAGAAACCCTTTCTTTGGCTTCTGGACCACACACACTCCTGATTTTCTTCCCAACTCTTCATCCTAGTTGTCTTTGCTGATTTCCACTAAGTAATTTCCCCCAATTCAGTGGCTTTTGAATCATAATACAGGTGCCCGTGACTCCCATAATTGTATCACTAGCTCTGACTTCTCTCCTTGAAACAAAACTTAGACAATGCCTACTTGAAGTCTCTGCTTACAGATCTTCAACGTAACATATCCAAAGTAAGCCTCTTTGATCTTCCCCAGACTTGCTTTTCTCCATCTTTTCCAGTAAATGGCACAGGTGGTCAAGCCCTAAACCTGGGCCCCATGCTATCCTTACTCCTTACTTTGGGCCATTAGCCAGTCTTGTCCCATCCATCTCTACAACACACGGGAATGTGACCCTTTCATATCTGTCTCTTCTGCTGTAGCACCGACCTAGACAGCCAGTGCCTCTCACCTTGCCGTCTGAGAGCCTCTTAACTGGTTCCCTGTTTCCTGTCTTGTCCCTTTACACTTTGCCATGCACACAGAAGCCTTAGCAATCTCAAAAAAAAATTGATCAGTCCAGGTCACATCCCAGTGGTGGCTCTCCATGGTACACGGAATATAAATTGAACTGCTTTCCTTGGCCTCTGAGGCACACCATGACTGGACCCTTTCTGTTTTTCATCTCATCATTTATCATTTCCTACCATCCTTCTTTTACTTGTGTCCGGTGACTGCCATCTCCTCCAGAAGGTAAGCTCCAGGGACATGGTCCCTTGTCTTTTCACAACTGAATTCCCAGCTTCTAGGATAGTTCCTAGTGCTTAAGTGTTGAATTAATTTAGGGTGATCCCATTATCCATTTTGAAAGTAGCTACTCGTGATCGTTTTGGAATGTAATTCTATAAATTTAATTCAGGTGGCATTTACTTTATTGACTGTCCACTATTGTGCAAATAATTAAACTAGTTGTTTTGAGAGGACACATACACACAAAACTCCTCTCCTTTCAAAAAGTTTTGGGTTTTTGGGCAGAAACAACTAAGTATATAAGAAGATGATAAGAAAGATAGAAGCATAGTATAAGAGAAACCTAGAAAGATACTAAAATTAAGTATATCAAGTATTTTGGCTTAAGAATAACTTTTGATATGTGGATTTTTTTTTTTTTAAGTTTATTTATTTTGAGAGAGCGAGAGAATCAGCAGGGGAAGGGCAGAGATGGATGGGGACAGAGGATCCGAAGTGGGCTCCAAGCTGACAGCAGAGAGTCCTATGTGGGACTCACAAACCACGAGATCATGACCTGAGCTAAAGCTGATGCTTAACCGACTGAGCCACCCAGGTGCCCCGATGTGTGGATATTTTTTAAATTGGAATTTGTTCTACAACATGATTTTTTTCTGGGTAGATTTCTTTCCTTCCTACAGTGTTAGGGAGAGAGGATGATAATGGTGATGATGAAGACAATGAAGTAATGATGGAATAGTGATAAATAATCCTTAAATGTCATTTGCATGTTTCTATGTCTTATCTCATTTAATCCTTATAACCCTGTGAGGGAGGGACTGTTTTTAACCTGTTTTATATAGAAGGAAATGGAGACTTGACATGATTAGTTATCTTGCCCAGAGTCCCAAAGCTGGTAAGCAATGGAGGTGACAGTTGAATTCAAGTCTGTTTGACTCCAGAGCAGATGCTGTTAACCACCTGTTTATTATAATTTGAATGGCACCCGGCTTCATTTGTAGAAAAGATGTGACAGAAACTAGTTGGAGGGAAAGAGCTCCCTTTTTCGTGATGTGCTGCTTGAGTTTAGGAAAGAACCTTCTATCTGTAAGTGATTGTTGCATCTTCTAGCTTTTCCCCACATTAGTTCTCATTCAGTAGTGCATTGGAGGAGAGAAAGTGTTTTCCTGCTTGGGTTGGTTTCTTGAACTGGTACTTTTGAGAGAGTGGATGTGGGTAGGGAGGCTTTCTGTGAATGCTCATGGTCTGACCTGCAGAGCATGACCTGACATCGTGATGCACCCTGGCTGTGCTGAGGCGTCTGTCCCTTCCCATTTCTGGGTTTGACATGACTGAGGAACTCGGGTCCATGGCCAGCCTGGGCACTGAAAACTCTTTGAATGCCACCTTGTGTTTTGGTGGTCAGGCTAGAACTACACTCTGAATGGTTGCCCCCAGTCACACGTGGCTGTGAAGATTTAAATTAAAATTAATGAAAATGAGATAAAACTGATGTTTCAGCTCCTCAGTTGCGTGAGTCACATTTCAGTGCTCAGTAACCACATGCAGCTAGCGGCTATCTTATTGGACAGTGCAGGTACAGGGCATTTTCATCACTGCAGAAAGTTCTGTTGCGTAGTCTAGAATATATCAGTGCTTGGCATTATGAGCTCCATCAGATGATTTCAATGATGTGACTAAAGTTACTGAGCTCAATGGTGCTGTGTGTTTGAATCTTGTTGCCTGCCTTTCCCACATCCCAGCTCCCCCAGGATTGTGGGTAAGTGGACACTTCCGGGAATATTTCCCTGGGGTACACTATCTTCACCTCAGTCTTTTTTTTTTTTTTTAAATTTTTTTTTTTAATGTTTATTTATTTTTGAAACAGAGAGAGACAGAGCATGAACGGGGGAGGGGCAGAGAGAGAGGGAGACACAGAATTGGAAGCAGGCTCCAGGGTCTGAGCCATCAGCCCAGAGCCCGACGCGGGGCTCAAACTCACGGACCGCGAGATCGTGACCTGAGCCGAAGTCGGACGCTTAACCGACTGAGCCACCCAGGCGCCCCACCTCAGTCTTTATAATAGCTTCCTGAACTGTGTGTTACAAGTGTCCTGGAGGTATTGATTCCTTAGATTCCGAGTAGCTGGGGAACACCTGTATCTTCACATTCTGCATAAATACTTGCTTTTTCTGTCTGTACCATGATGTGGTACAGGATGTGGCCCTCTGAGTAGAATATTTCCCTAATCTATTCCAACCCAACTCAAGAAAAGAACTAAGATCTGACATGCTGTTTTGAAATGGTCTTGCCCTTAGGTTAAGAATGCAGTTAGACCATGACTGTGGCAATTAACAAAAATTTATTTTTCTTAAAAATAAGAAATGTTTATAAAAGTAGAAAGCCTCAAAGTTTATGTTCTTCTCTGTGTTTGTCTCATTTGGGGGTTTTAGTTAATACTCAGTAATAGAGTTTTTAAAGGTTTATCATTTAGATGCGTTACGAAATAATTTTTCAAGTCTACATATTGATAAAAATGTCATCAGCCTTTTCTACATTTTTCGGTGTCTCACGTAAGTTATATATTAAATATGAGTTGAATTTAAAAAAAAAATTTTTTTTAACGTTTATTTATTTTTGAGACAGAGAGAGACAGAGCATGAACGGGGGAGGGTCAGAGAGAGGGAGACACAGAATCTGAAACAGGCTCCAGGCTCTGAGCTGTCAGCATAGAGCCCGACGCGGGGCTCGAACTCACGGACCGCGAGATCGTGACCTGAGCCTAAGTCAGCCGCTTAACTGACTGAGCCACCCAGGCGCCCGAGTTGAATTTTTTAATATTCGTTAAAATGCCTTCTTCCTCTGAGGAGTCTCATTCATACCAGCCCTAGACTATTCATATGTGTGAATATAGGACAGCGTATTTGGTGGACTGAGAGCCCTAGGGTTTCTGTATATAGGAGCTAAGTTTTGTCATATATATTGTTTGAGAATATAATTTATGCTATAAAAAAGTGAGTTCCTCTAAAGACTTTACTGAAACTTTTTTTTTGCCAAACCTTGAACCAGATCAATGACTCGTTGCAATAAGTATTTGCATGTAAAGCTGTTCAGACAAAATAATATAATATGTGACACACAGCAGATTGTAATGCCACTTTAATAAATGAATGTGCTCTAAAGAACTTAACTGTGTCCTTGCTGCCTCAAATTCTTTGCTGTGTTATGTGTTATCCCAAATATGTTGGTTTGCTTTTACACCAGTTGATTTTTTTTTTTTTAGGCTGTTGTAAGGTGATATTAACATTGTGCATCTGTTTTGATTTTAAAAACCACTGTTGGATATCGATTTTCTTCATTTCCACCCTGATCCTTTAGTTTTTCTGGCTTATAGTGAGGTCAGACCGCTCATGTTTGACCCTACCTAATGTTGAGGGAACTCTGTCCCCAAATCAATAGGAAAAAAACAGGCAGGAAATGACATTAGGAGGCTATTTGTTGGTTTCCTAAGCCACTAGGAACCAGATGAAAATGATGAATCTGGGAAAAAAGACAAATAACTCACTTTTATTGTTATCCTCACTGGGCAAGTTTCTCTGTACATTTCTTGCCATTGTGAAAAATAAGAAAGATTTGCTGATTTGTGTTAAGTGTGTCACTGAGATCACTAAGTATTTGGCAGCCTTAACAAATTGCAGGAAACCAATTTAAGCCGGAAATAGCACAGCCCAAACTCAACAGCCAATTTAGGGAAATAGATTCATCTATATGTTCTATGTGTTTTTCTCCCCAAATCTAGCCCTCTGAAACAGCTCTTTAAGGCCTATTTAGACATAACACAGTAGCGAGAGTTCACAGTAAACACGTTGCACTTGTTCCTTTGACTTGAGTTACAAGAATGGAAGGGAAGTTACAGAATCCAGGTTTCCAACTTTTAATACACGAAACTCTGTTGATGTCAGTGTCTCAGGTGTGCACTTTTTGTGCTGTAATAGATAATTTGTCTGACGGTTCCTAAAAGGAAGTTATGTGTATGCTATTTATTTATTTATTTATGAGGGAGGGCACAAGTGAGTGGGGGGCAAAGAGGGAGAGAGAGAATTCCACAAGGAGTAGAGAGAGAGAGAGAGAGAAGTGGGGCTTACCTGAAGTGGGGGGTCATGTTCACCTGAAGTGGGGCTTGAATTCACAAAACGTGAGATCATGACCTGAGCTGGAGTCAGATGTTTAACTGACTGAGCCATCCAGGCACCCTGCACACTATTGATTTAAAGGCTTTATTTATTTATTTATTTACTTATTAATTTTAACTTTTTAAAAAAGTTTATCTATTTTGGGGGCACCTGGGTGGCTCAGTAGGTTAAGCTTCTGACTTCAGCTCAGATTACAGTCTCGCAGTTCATGAGTTCGAGCCCTGCAAGGGGCTGTGTGCTGACAGCCCAGAGCCTAGAGCCTGCCTCACAGTCTGTGTCTCGCTCTCTCTCTGCCTCTCCCCGCGGCACGTGCGAGTGCGTGCGCACGCGCTCTCTCTCTCTCTCAAGAACAAACATGAAAAAAAAAAAGTTTATTTTGAGAGAGAGTGCACAAGAGTGAGAGCAGGGCGGGGCAGAGAGAGAAAGAGAGGGAGAGAGAGGGGTGGAGGGAGAGAGAATCCCAAGTAGGGTCCATGCCGTTAGCATGGAGTCCCACATGATCTGAGCAGAAACCAAGAGTCGGAGGCTTAACTGACTGAGCCACACAAGCACCTCTCAAGGTTTTAAATCAAATTCTCAACTCAGTGCATGCTGTTCTTGAAAATAGATCCACAGTCTATGTTTAATAGATGGTTGAACTCATATTGTTAATTCAGTCAACAAGTATTATTAGCATGGCAGTGGTCTTTGGCTTCAAGGAATTATTAGTTTGGTCAAAACCTATTTAACATTATAATGTAGTGGAGAAATACGAGTTTATTCCCCTTTACCTGCTCAGTTAATATTTTTGAGTTGGTGAATGAATATGTAAGGAAGATAGAATATGCTAGAGGGATAGAAAGTGTTTTAGGAATTCAGAGAAGACAGTCAAGGGCTCGGGTAGGCAGGTAACCAGGGGAGGTGGAAGTGTTGGTGTGAAAGGTGTTCATTAGACTCGGTACACAGATGTGAATACTTTAGATGAAGGGTACACGTGGGAGTCTCATGGGACAGACGGTTGAGGAAGTTAAGGAATTGGCTTTTGTCCTATAGGGCCTAGTGGCTACTGAGCACTCCCATTTAATTTTGGGTGCAAGTTTAGAGAGTTGCATTTGGTGCTACTGTTCAAATGTACTCAGATATTAATAACACTGTTATGGCTAAAAATGCAGTGCTGATTTTTCTCATTGATATTTTTACATTTAACAAATGTAAATGGTAAGAATATATGTTTTCCACTGGAGTACTAAATAAAACCATTTTCATTTTCATGAAAAGATAAGCAGCCCCATGAGCATTTTTATTTGTCCTTAACTGGCCCTATAGCAAAAAAGAAAAAGAATAGACAAAGTTGCCCTCAGCTTTTTGAGACAGTGTAGGGCACAGCAGATGATTTCTGAGCAGGGAGAGTGAAATGATGCAAAAGGGTGCCTGGAAAGATAATTGACAGGATGCGCTGGAAATCAGAGACAGGGACGGCCGCTCTGCGTGGTGCGGATCCAAGAGGCGGTGGCAAAGAAGGACTTGGTGGACTTGGTGCCTCAGGCCACAGGGCTGGTTAGTGGCAGTCCCCCCCTCATCTAGGGCACCTTCCTCTGTATCTGTTGATCCGTCACTGTTGTGTTTTATTTATTTTTGAGGAACCAGCACAAATTTAAACTCACTTTGTTTTAAAATCGAGAGCAATAGTTCCCTCCTAAAAATGGAACAAAAAAAATCATTGACAATATAGCTTATATCCCATGGTATTTTGGGATGGTGAGAGGGGAGGCATGCAGAAAGGAAAAACCTCCAGCAGTAGAGGCAAGGAATTACAGAGAGATGCTTAGTAGGTTCTGACCTGTCACTGAGTCACACCTTCCAGTCGTTTTCTGTGACTTAGAACTTCTGCCCTTTGATTTCTGAGTTAACTGACCACTGGCTGAGCTGCTTTTTATTCCGTCTTCGGAGGCCCCTGCCCTGTGATTGGTGCAGCATAGCTGCCTTAGCACTTCGAGGGGTTTGACATCAAGTGGGCCAGAGATTCCTTACTTGTTCCTCAGTTCCTGGAAAGAAGAGGTGCTTTGTTAGTTGCATCGCGTCCTGTAGATTTGCGGTGTAGTGGTGCCGTGGAGTCAGCACTCAGGAGCTGAGCTGAAAGGCAGGAACGGCAGTGACCACGGGGGAAGAAAGAGAAGGGGTGTATTAGCGAAGCGCTCCACTTTTCGCCGTGGTAGATTTTGACACTGAAGTGAATTGCGGGATAGTGGATTGTATTTTCTCATAGAACAAGTGTTGTTCTTGGGCATTAACAAGTAAATCATGGTCAGCGCCAATGATGGCTCATAAACCACAAAGAGAAAACGACTCTAAAGTCAAAATGTTATAATCGTGCTTCAGGATTTATAAAATAAAATATCCGACGTTGGTTATGGAGGCAGCTCTCCTGGCTTATAAAGTGTAGGACATACAATACACAAAAATACCATCTTTGATTTAAATTTAATATACCAGTGATAAAAATAAACACTTGATTAGCAATATTTTTGTCTTTCTTAGAATTTGATAGACTTTGAGGGCGTCATCTGGATGGCCCAGATCTCTGAAAATAAATTGGCCAAGAGAGCGTTAAAGGTACATTTTTCCTTTAACTGAGGAATTCAAGCTGAGGTATTCAAAATCAATCCATTGACCCTTCCGGCTGTTGACCAAATTGTGGGTTATTGTTGTCGATGATGATATTTTTCCTTGTAAAAAAACATTTTAAAAAGTAAAGTCTGACCCAGCATTTCATTTCTTCTCTCTACCCTTTCCTGTCTCCCTGGTTTATTCAGAATCACAGGTACAGTGCTCTATATCAGGCCAAATCAGTGCTACCTGGGAACACTAAGTGCTTTTAAGTCCCTGTTTAAACCTGTTCTGCCCCCAGGGCTCCTTGACACTTTGTTGACAGCTGTCACTGGACTTGAGTGTTCCTTGAAAAGCGTTGGGCGCCCATGCGGGTCACTACAGTGAGGCTCTTCAAACTTTTTCACAGAATTGCCGTGGCATGCTTAAGACAGCGTTCTGGGTCTGCACGCCCTGGTCCCCCTGACCGAGCGGTTAATCGGAATATGGGTTTTAATTAACCAGACCGAATGATTGGAGCTTGGAATTGCTTTACGGGGTAATAATGGTAACTGTCTCCTCACTTCAAGGCTATGATGTCTTGCAGATTGTGCGGTGGGGAGGTAGAGGCCGCAGATGGCCCTTGTGTGTTGACTTTGGTGGCAGGACTCATTTACTTTGGCTGGGAAGCGAGTGCTGCTGCTCCGTTCCTCAGTTCCTCCCCCTTACTCTTTTTTTAATTCATTTTGCTGGTCCGCCCCCCTTGTGCCTATAGTCCTACAGGGGACACCCCAAGCCTCCCTGTGTGTTTGAGGAGTAGGGGCAGAGCCATGGTTTCACGATTTACGGTTTCTCCCGTCCGCGGGGTCGTTGGCCCAGCAGCTTCCATCATCTCTCCCCTGCCGTGTTCCAACAGTGTCTTGCTCGGCTCCTGGCCTTCAGTCTTGCGGTTCCCAGTCTGTTCTCACTGCCAGAGTATGAAACCAATCGTGCCTTTCCTCTGTTTAAGGAAGCCTGAGAGGCTTCTCTTCCCCTTAGGATGATCTAGATTTCTCCCACGTTGCCAGCAGGTCCTGCACAATCCCTTTGCTGCTTTATCTCCTACCTCATCTCCCAGACCCACCTGTCTCATGGTGAACTCTAGTCATATTGAAGTTCTAGAGTGTTCCTTTTGGGTTTTTGACCATGTGTGAACACTGTTCCCCCAGCTGTCATCCCCACCCCCACCCCCACCTCAGCTCCTGCTTGTCTTTTATCTGGCTAGCCCCTCCGGATTGTTAAGATGGCTGGAAATCATGTACCCCAGCAAGTTTTTCCTGACTCCAGGTCTGAGCTAGGTGCCCCTCCCAGCACCCTGTGTGTGCCTCCCCTTATCCCATAGTGCTGCAGGTGCCCATGTACTCAGCCCTGTCTCTCAGGTGCCACAACTTTTCTTCACTTGTGTGTCCTCTCAGGACGCCTTATATGGTGTGTCTTGCTGTGGTGCCGACCTGCCTTGGCTGAGGTGAAAAGCGGTTACAGGTCTGTCTTTGCTGTAGGTAAGCATCGACCTGTTGAGGTGAGATGATTAGGCAAACTCATATAAAAAAAAAAAGTCTCAGAGGGCTGAGGAGATTTCTCTTTCTTCAGGAGCCATTTTCCCGTAATCTGGGTACAGACTTTCCAAATTGATACCTTTTTGAAGACTCTCCTGTGCTTTCATCACTATGTCTATAGTAGTGATCCTTGTTAGAGTATGGGCTTCATTGTATTGTAGTTGCTGGCTTAGTTGTCTGTCTCTCTTCCTAGATTATGAGCCTTTGGGGTCAGGGAACGTTTGGTTACTCCTCTTGTATACCCACAGCCACGGTGACTATGTTACCATGTTAGGTGCCCAGTACATATTTGTGGAATGAACGAGCTAAAGCCATATGGGTCATGGAGCCTGATGTGTATACGTGCGCGTGTCATCTAGACACAAGGTGGAAAAGGGATCTTTCTCTTACACTTGTTCCACTGGGCATGGGTATGAGGGTCTTCACCAGGCCCAGGATGGTGTCCATGTAATGCTTTGCCAGTTTTAGTTCTTAACCATAGCAAATCCCAGGAAACCCTGTTGCAAGAGATCCTTTCTTGAATGCTATCTTGTGAAAAGCACAGTCTGTGGAGCTAGGGGCTAGGGAGTAGGGCCCTGATTGATTCAGAAATGCTGATGTGGCGATCCATGTCCCATTCCTAGTTATTAATTTAGTTTGGAGAGAAATAACGTGCCTAGATTTTGCCACGTTTTGGGGAGGGCTGAAGACAGTTGGGATTTTCCCTCTAGGACCCTCCACTCTTTTTTTTTTTTTAATTTATTTTTGAGACAGAGAGAGACAGAGCATGAGCAGGGGAGGGGCAGAGAGAGAAGGAGACACAGGATCCGAAGCAGGCTCCGGGCTCCGAGCTGTCAGCCCAGAGCCCGACGCGGGGCTCGAACTCACAGACTGTGAGATCATGACCTGAGCTGAGGTCGGACGCCGAACCGACTGAGCCACCCAGGCGCCCCAAGGACCCTCCACTCTTAATTGCTGGTACCATCCTCACTTTCCTTCTCTGTTGCATCGGAGTTAATCTGACATTAGTCCCTTTGTGCCCTGGAATTTGAGGAGTTTTAGGATGGTTAGATTCGGCCTCTGACTTTGAAAAGCAGCTCCTCAGCCCTGGCAGCCTCCTCCAGGAGGACCTTCTGCTGTGTTCCTGATGTCAGTGCTCTGGAACCCTTGAGAGTGGAAGCCCTCTTCATCTCTTCTTCCTGGGCAGCTGTTCCCTTGCTGGATCTCCATTTCTGGCGCAACTGTTATCACTCTTGTCTTCCAGAAAGGCTGGTCTCTGCTCTCATTGACTTCCTCAAGCGCCTGGGGCCAGCTCTGCGGTTTTGGTGTCTGGAAGCTCAGGAACTTAGAGGTGTTAGGGATTGGAAGGAAGATCCGCTGCTTGTGTCCTCTTATGCCGGCGTGGAGAAGACTGGGAGACCAGGGAGCTGGCTCCTCAGCGTGTTCAAACACACATAGATAGCTAAGCATTAACTAACAGTGATCAAAGAAAAACCTCTGGGGCACCTGGGTGGTCCAGTCCATCAAGTGTCCAGCTCTTGATTTCGGCTCAGGTCATGATGTTGGGATTCGTGAGTCGGAGCCCCGCATCAGGCTCTGCTCTGGCAGTGTGGAGCCTGCGTGGGATTCTCTCTCTCCCTCTCTTCTCTGGCCCTCCTTCACTGCGTGTATGTGCTTTCTCTCTCTCTCACTCAAAAATAAATACACTTAAAAAAAACTTTTTAAGAATTTGGTTTAGCTCATATGGGAATTTAGCCAAGGCATCCCATTTTCACCTTATTGCTGTATACTGCAGTAGTGATAATGCATATAATTATATCAGATTGGCTTTGCCCTACCATTTTGTTTGGTAGTTAGGCTAAATTCTTCAGATGTAATTAGTCTTGCTATCGATGTGACGGGCATCTCATTGCTTTAAAAAATAAGATAAATATTGATTGCTGTATGTCATTTTTGAGGATTGACCTGAGGAATGATAAGAAAATCAATTACCATAATGAGGATAGATTTGATCTAAATAAAAAATATAAAGCAGCATTAAAGATTGACAACTCCCCCAACACATTTTTATTGTTTCATGAATTCAGCCAGCTAGGTTATGGATTCTGAATGTTGTCCTTGTAATTATGTAAACAAATTATTTTAACAAAACACTTCCAACAGCTCTCATTCATTTCCCTCCTTAAAACTTGTGCTTTTAGCGAGAAGAGACGGCTTCAATCCACAGTGTGCATGCACACTTGCAGACGTCATAGGGCCGATCATCTCTGTTTTGTTCTCTACTGGCAGGAGGACCGAGGCTAGCTAAGCAGCTGTTGTTTAATTCTGTGGGGCATCCTGGATGCCCGTTGGGCACAATGTGTTTCTTCAACTTTTTAAAGTGACGTGTTGACTTCTGGGAATCTCGTGAGATTGAACCCATGAACTGCCTTTGTGACACCTTTATAAAACTTTTCTGAAAAGGTTGCTTTACTATTTTTTCTCAGAAGCTTTTTAGAGTGATTATTACAAGAATATGGGAAATTCTAATCCTCTTTTCATGATTATTTGGCCTTTGGCAAATTTTATTAGTTTTTTAATAAAAAACTTTTGAGAAAACATGGATTGTATAATTAAAAAATAATTTTTTATCAAGCCTGATAAACATACAAATGATAAATTGCTCCCTCTAATTTTTTTTCTGTCCTATTAAACATTATAGCTCTACGGGCATAGGCATTGTTTCATAAACCCATGCTCACCTTTTTGCAAAATGATGATTGCAGAAATGACAATCAAATTTAAAACCAGTGATTTTTAAAAAAAATTGCTCATTTTTATTGCTCATTATTGCTTATAGGGCTTGGAACTGAAACTTTTTAAGGCTATGTTATGTTTTGATTGAGAGTACCCTCTTCTCCATCTAAGTAAACTTCTTTTAGCTGAATTGTCATAGAGGCCTCTGTAGTACTTAGGTCTGCAGCATTATTTCTGATGTACTGCAGGAGGTAAGATTTGTACCAGGCTAAGCAGACCCAGGATGGAGGCTGCAAAAGCTGACTGCAGTCACCACCTCTGTTTCCCTGGCAGTGATACAGTGCGATGGTGTGGTTTGGGGAACAGGATTCCAGAGGAAACGAGCCCGTTTCTTCAAATAGGTAATGGGAAGGTTGTAGTTGAATTACCTTGGATAGAAGAGAGAGAGAGCGTGTGTGTGCGTGTGTTTGCACGTGCACACGCTCGCATGCACAGTGTACGTTTAGTGTTCAAAGAGCTTTTGCCATTTTATTTATTTATTTATTTATTTTTTTAGAGCTTTTGCCATTTGATAGTTGGGTGATCTTGTGTTATCTCCGTTTTCTCCAGGATAAAATGGAGAGACTGATTTCACATGGTTGCCATGGAGACTAAATGAGATAATGTGCGGGTGCTGACATATAGCAGGTGATCAATAAATGTCCCTTCGTTAACATAGCATCCAGGGCTCTGACTTCAATGCCACCTTTCACACACCAGGTTGGCTCTGCCAGTCTTTCTGTCTCCCTCTCTGCCTTTGTCTTGTGTTCTGTTCCCTAGTCTCAACAATCATTTATTTGGTCCTGGCTGTGTGCCAGACACTATTAAGTGCTGGGCTTTCATAGATGCATAAAGCAGAGCAATGCAGTGTATGCCGTAATGGAGATACACCTGTAGCACGAAGAATTAAGGACTAACTCTGCGTGGGGAGGTCAGGGCAGACATCATGAAAGAGGTGGTGATATTTGAGCTGAATATTGAAGGATGAATAGAGTTTACCTATCACACATAATGGATTTGATGGTGGGGGATGATGAAGGAGGTGGGGCGCAATTCTTTCTTGGGAGAAGAGATGGTGGTTGCGGCATCAGAATCATAAAGGACTTAGTGCTCTCTGGGAATTGCAACTAGTTATATTTATTTAGAATGCAGAAACTGAGTGGGAGATTAGAGTACGAGTAAATATGGATGGAATAAAAGAGCTAAGGAGTGTGGATTTACTTCTGTAGCAAATGCCTCCATCCCCATGTTTCTGTACTTGATTTTAACTATTTGTGTGTGTATATATGATCAACTCAAAGGTCACCTTATCAGAACTTCTCTTGATTCTGTTTACTTTGCCTTTCTCTGAACATACATGATACTTTGTCTGTATTTTTCCCTTGGTGGTCACTATTTCTACCAATAAAATAAGTGGGTTATTGATAGCCGTGTTAGCATCTTTACTCTTCAGTAAGCTCCTGGAAGGCAGAATTCACACCTGAAAGCCCCCCCTGGGCCCCACTGTGACCCATCTGGCATCTGCCTCACCTGTAGAGGGTGCTTAAGAATGGAAGGGCCCATGAGCATCCCCAGCTTCTTCAAAATACTGTTGACCTCAAGAACATTGTGTTCAATGAGAGAAGCCAGTCACAGAAGACCATATCTTATATGATCCCGTTTTTATGAAAAATGTCCTGCACAAGCACAGAGAAACAAAGTAAATTAGTGGTTGCCTACGGTCGGGGCGGTGGGGTGCAGGTGGGTAGAGAGTGCCTGCTGATGGTTGCACGACTGTGTAAGTCGCTAAAAACCACCGAACCTGTACACTTTAGATGGGCAAATTTTATGGTATAGGAATTTTATCTCAATAAAGCTGTTAAAATACTTTTGAATCTTGTCAGATTTTTGAAAAGTATCATCAAATGCATATTTTTGCCTGTTCTCATGTTGACAGTACCCACTTAGGGACTTGCATTATAATATTTATTATTCTGTTTTAAAATTGTGACTTGGAACTCAGTAGAATGTAGGTGAAGTAGAGCTTTGGGAATTCAGTACCCCTTCGGAGATGCCAGGGAGTGTGAGAGGGACCTTCTGACGAGCCCACGCAGTGACATCATTCTCTGTGTTAATTTTAGTATCAATGAAGTGGCATCGTTGGATATAGTTGAGCAGTGTATTTTTACCTTTCAGGTTTTTGAAGAAGTTTGTCTTAGAGAGTAAGGCATTGCTTTGTCTTAATAAAAAGCTATACGAGGTTCACAGAAGTAGAAGGAATGGTGTTATTTCTCTGTCACCTTCAGGATAAGAGAGGTAGATGTAGTTTGTTGATGTTGTGTTTCTCGTTAACAGGCACTTTATTTCTACAGTCTGTTTTATACTAGAGCTTTTATGAAGCCACACATATTAATAAAACATGTGCCCTTAGATAAGTTGTTTAATGTGGTTTTCTTTTTCTCCCTTACTGTAGGAACTAGTAGTTTCTGTGTTGATGAAACAGTGGGGAGCCTCTATTCTGGTGTGCTCATTCATGCAAAATCTAGCCCTCTTGAAAAGTGAACAAGATCATTGCCAAAAGGTATTCATCATGCAATCTACCCACAAGAAATTTTGAATGGAATCGTTATCAACTGACTTAAATAAAACAGTTATTTTCTGACACTATATCACCCAATGTAATCACTCAGGACACTTACCATTATTATGCGTACAGTTTCGTTTTTCATATGATTGCCAACTATCTAAAAAAATGGGATGTTTCAGATTAATGTTTAGGGGAGGCTGATATGATCTACTTAACCCTGATTTAACATGAACAGTGGCAGTGGGTGGTTCTTCACCATGGATCTGATTGTTATGAGGGCTTCTTCAGAGACTCTGTAATAGCAAAAGCATTGCATTTCATTTCTCTTCACTCACCCTGCAGCTAGCCGAGTCAACCCAGGGCTGGATCAGTAGGTCTTGCCAAGGATGAGTAGGAGGACTTATTCAACCAGTAAGGGCCACAGTCCTCAGGTTTTGGTGGGAGATTTTCCCACTTGTTCCAGATAGGCCCCTCCGGCCCTCCTGTGCGTGACCCCAAGAAGTTGCTCAGACACCTATTGAATAAATGCCCAGCGCCTGGGGTTTGGTGGAAGGAACACCGGATAATTGATAGATGTTGAAGTCCTGACGTGAGTGGACCTGGACTTCTGCTCTGCCCCCTCTTGTGTGTGTGACCTGGGGGCAGTGTGCTCAGCCTCTCTGAACCTCAGCTCTCTCTGATTTGTGAGGCCCACGAGTGGCAGGAGCTACATCCTGAAGTCACTGTTTCTTGGGCAGTCCCCCATTATTGGGAAAGGAATGCATTTTCTTAAATAATGGATGACGTTGAAAATAATGTTCTTAGAGTAATTCTTCAGGCTTGTAATGGGTTTTAGGGTTAACTTGGAAACCCAGATGCCATTTCACTTTTTAGTGAAGAGATTACATTGAGCTTTGGCACCACTAAGGTGTGGGTACCTTCCTGTAGCTTGCAGTCAGGGTCGGCTCCTTTGTACAAGGTTTCTTCTGTCTTGTGAGAGGGCTTATAATGCTTCACTTTGGGGTCGGGTATTGTCTCTATGCAGCTCTGTTCAAATAAACACATATATATACACACAAACGTGTGCGTGTGTGTGTTCATCACCTATGGAAATGACGTGTCAACCACAGATGTGTTTGTGCGGACATTGAAACATTTTAATTAGTAGTTACTGAAGGAAGCTCGTGTCAAAGGCAAATGGTCTCCTGTTTGCTGTTGTGCCCAGGTCCAGTGTGACCAGACAGGGAAGCGAAGCGGTGGCAATAATTTACTTTTATAATAGTTTAAATAATTTTGGTTGACTTTTGTTTATTCATTTTCCCAAGTGTGATAGTGGTGGCTTTTTGTTCTTGTTTTCCTCTATTTCAAGAGTATTAACTATTGCATTTCTCCCCAATACACTTTAGAAGGGAGAATTTAGCACATGTACATGGAAATAATTTCATGACACATCAGGCCATTTTTCAGGGAGGGTCAGAGCCTGTCCAGATCTGTTGCTGCAACAACACTAGGGCTTTGGGATCAGTTCTGAATCTCTGTGGGCCAGTCACAGTGGTTTCCTCACCTAGAAAATTGGTACTGATTGGGGAGTCTGGGTGACTCAGTTGGTTAAGCGTCCGACTTTGACTCAGGTCATGATCTCGCGGTTTGTGAGTTGGAGCCCGTGTCTGGCTCTGTGCTGACAGCTCAGAACCTGGAGCCTGCTTCAGATTCTGTGTGTGTGTGTGTGTGTGTGTGTGTGTGTGTGTGAGTCTCTCTCTCTCTCTGTCCCTTCCCCGCGCATGCTCTGTCTCTCTCTCTCTCTCAAAAGTAAACATACATTAAAAAAAAAAGAAAACCTAATACCTACAATATTGTTTAATAAATAGACTATTGAAATTAATGGGGTTATTGAAAGTGAGAAGATCTGACTTTTATCTCGACCTTATTACCAACTAGTCTTTTTTACCTTGGATAAGTTTATTTCTCTGGGCGTTCTAATCTGCCAAATGTGGAATGGACTCTTCTCTCTCAGATTTCCTGGGATAAATAAGAACCATTTTCATTCATGTTTGCGTGTGTGTGTGTCGACAGTGTTACCCAAGCAAAACAGATTTTCAGCAAATGATGGAGTCATTGTTATGTGATTAGATACTGTATAGTATAGTTATGAGCTTATTTGTTTATATCCGTGAGCATTTATAAATGGAAATTGTCTTTCTTCGAAGTTTGTTCCCAAGTGGTCTGAAATATATCTTTACCTACAAATTCATTCATATTAAGGAGGACACTTGTTGGGATGAGCACTGGGTGTTATATGTAAGTGATGAATCACTAAATTCTACTCCTGAAACAAATATTACACTGGATGTTGACTAACTGGAATTTAAATAAAAACTTGAAACAAACAAACCCCAAACCCCAAAACAAAACACAGTTCCTTCATACATATATGTGTGTGTATGCCTAGATCTAATATATAAAATTTACAAATTAGATAAAATACATCAAAATGATCAAGGCACAAGAACATGTATTTTGAAAGATCTCTTATTTTAAAATTATTTATTAATATACTTCATTATTTGGATATGATGCTCAGAATAACGTAGCCAATAACAGCAAAAATGCTGTTGGCAGCTTTTAGGTTTAAAGAAAGTCACTCTAGAGAATTGGAAAAAAATAGTAATTAGAAGGGTACTATCAAGGTTGGCATGTCTAAATTTAACACAGCAGCTGTGTTTTGGTTTGTGAGGGGTGTGTGTGCTCTGTTACGAGCTGGGAGCATGTTATAATGGAGGTAGAGATACTGCCTTCTGAAATGCAGTCTCAAGAAATAGCTGCTGCATGTTGCAGTGCCCTCCCTGCTGGCCCGCAAGAACCTCATCAGTTCCTGGAGAAGTTTATAACTGGTAGGTGGACTGTGGTTTGACTTTCCAGCTTGGCTTTGGTCTGTTTCTGAAGGAGGTCTCCAAGAACGTAGCAGACATAGCCTTTTTTCTCCTCTGTGTTTGAGATACTGATTTCTTTTCTTCTTTTTTAATTTTTTCTAATGTCTGTTTATTTTTGAGAGAAAGAGAGAGAGAGAACGAGAGTGAGAGAGCAAGTGGGGGAAGGGCAGAGAGAGAGGGGGAAGAGAATCCTTAGCAGGCTCAGGTTCAGGGCCATCAGCACAGAGCCCCATGCAGGGCTTGAACTCCCTAGCCTTGAGATCATGACCTGAGCTGAAGTCAGCTTAACCGACTGAGCCACCCAGGCATCCCAAAATACTGTGATTTCTTGAATCTAAAGATGCCATTTTAATGATAAGAAACACCATTATTTTATGTCCCACAAAGAAATAACCTTGACACTTAAGCTTAATAAAATTCTTTTTTATCCATTAGGATGTTGATTTTCTATTTGTTGGAAGAACACAGATTAAAAAGGAAAACTGAAATGAATTGGGCATGATATTTTTGAAACTTATTCACTATCTAAGTCTGACTCACTTTCTGACTCTGAGTTCTCCATGTCTGCGTATTCCCCCACGCTCTTCTTACCTTCTGTGCCATTAAAATGTGGCATTTCTTACAACAGTGCTTTTCTTTCGATGCTGGAGTTTTCTCCCAAGCTGCCGATACTCGTTCTGCGTGTTTCGATGGTATTGCTTTCTCTATCGTACATAGACAGTTTCGTGAACTGTGTTCTGTGAGCCACTCTGCTCACAGCTATAGTCAGATGCTGTTGCTGTCAGAGCAGTTAAAATGTGGACAAGTATGTGTCCTCAGAATCCACAGAATATGGCAGCAATGTACTAGCTTGTGAAAGAGACTTGCACCAAGGAGTCACTGTCCAGAGGCTAATAGAGGAGGAGTGGAAGGTGGGATAGTTTTTTTTGTTCTAAGTGGTTAATGCTGCAGTTAAGGATATTGTTTCATGTTCAGACACTGTTAATCTCTAATCATTTTAATGTACAATTTCCTTTTCTCTTTCATGGAGATTCTTAATGGAAAGTTTTACTTGAAAAGATAGCCCTGTTCTCTCTGTACTGTTGAAACACCTTACAAACGTCAAAGTTACGTATATAAGAGATACAAAGATGAGTGAGGCTTTTGTTCTCAAGGTACCGATGGTTAAACGAGAAATGGTAATAAACACAGCTAACAAGAGTACAGCATAGTCTGTGGACCTCATTATGGGTGAGAAAGCAGTTACTGTACTTCCTTAAATAGTATAGGTAAGCCTCTGTCTTTTTTTTTTTTTTTTTGTAAACGTGGAAGACCACCATAATAGTGTATGTAAATAGAATTGAAAAATTAAGTAGGATAAGACTGCTGGGCACTCTTCCTCCTGGATTTATTAAGTTTAATTTAGTCTTCAATAAATTAACAAAATCATGTATCTAAGGAAATATGGTAACTGAAATGTGTATGATCCAGGATTGGATCTGAATCAGGTTTTTTTTTTTTGGACATTTGTGGACAATTGGTGAAATAGAGTAAGATTATAGTATTGTATGACTGTTAATTTCTTAATTCTGATCATTGTCCTGTGGTTATGTAACAGATTGTCCTTGCATTTCAGAAATCACTGGAATATTGAGGTGTGAGGGGCATCACGTCTGCAACTTACTGTCACATGTTTCAGAAGGGTGTGTGTGTGTGTGTGTGTGTGTGTGTGTGTGTGTTTATGTAGAGAGAGAAAATGATCAAATATATCTAGTAAATGTTTTTTTAAAGTTTTATTTATTTTGAGAGAGAGTGAGAACATGAACAGGGGAAGGGCAGAGAGAGAGGAAGAGAGAGAATCCCAAACAGGCTCCGTGCTGGTGACAAAGAGCCCGATGTGGGGCTTGAACTCACGAACTGTGAGATCGTGGCCTGAGTGAAACCAAGAGTCGGACACTTAACTGACTGAGCCACCCAGGCTCCCCTATCTGGTAAATGTTAATTGGGAAATCTGGGTGAAGGGTACATGGGGATTTTTTGTAGAGTTGCCATTTTTCTGCAAGTTGAAATGATTTCAAAATAAAAAGTTACAAAATTGAAAAAATTTGCTAAAATACAGGGGTCTAGTACTTTATTTTTTTTTTTTTTAAGATTTTTTTTAATGTTTATTTATTTCTGAGACAGAGAGAGACAGAGCATGGGTGGGGGAGGGGCAGAGAGAGGGAAACACAGAATCCCAAGTGGGCTCCAGGCTCCGAGCTGCCAGCACACAGCCCAATATGGGGCTCGAACTTACAAACCGTGAGATCATGACCTGAGCCAAAGTCGGTCGCTCAACCGACTGAGCCACCCAGGCGCCCCAGGGGTCTAGTACTTTAAATTAGCACATTCTGTGTGGCTGTGGAGCAGATACATTACCCTGGTTCTTTGTCTTCAGAAATCTGAAACCTCTTGCTTTGTGAATTTATATGTATTTTGAGGCTTGCTTGGGGAGTATTTGCACATATGTTTTTATATTGTTGCTGTTCTCTAAATATTATATCATTGTGTCTGAGAGGTTTTAAATTATTTTTGGGGGGACAGTTCTTAACGTTTACCTTTTGATAGTGAATGGAAAATGAGTAACTGTTCTGTTGATTTAATTCAGAAAGGAGGTCTCCTCTTGTTGCTTTCTAAACTAGCCCTATGATCCCTGTTCCCACCCTGCCTCTTTGGCTTTACGTTCGTTGTCATCCTCTCCCCATTAGGCCAGATTCGTCTTTAAAATCAGTAAAATCCTGCCTCTTCCAAAACGCCTTCCCTGATCATCCCTATGCGACTCTGATCTCTTAACTCTTACCACACTCAGTTTCGCCTAGTTATTTTATTGTTTTAGGTTGTTCTCAGTGATGGGTTAGAATTGTTGCTTTGTGGTCCTTTAAAGTTATGTGTGCATATTATTTTCCCAGCCTAGTGTTAGAATACTGGCAGGTACAAATTGTTTTCTTTTCTTCCCTCCTGAATTTATACCCACAACTCATGACTGCTGTCTCTGTAAGGTAGTTGTTCACTAATTGATTCTGACTGTATAACTCTTACTGGATCCAAAACTAAAGCAACTGTGTTTGACTTTTTGGATTATCTATATCTGTCTTCTTTTCCTTCTGTCCCCCAGTCTTTAAAGATTAAAGATTTCTTTTTTGGGCCTGCATTAGTTGAGATAATGTTTTCAAAACTTAGCTATTTTAAATTCAGGCATCATAGGTGGGTTTTTTTTCCACCTGTCATTAGATCTCTGATTGTTAAAATGTATAAATCATATTTGTACAAAAAAGCATTGCACAGTAATTTATAAATATGTTGTACTCTGTGGTAAGGGTAAAGTGATGAGACTCATTTTTGCTTGAGACAAACCACATTTGCATCTTAAATATAACTTAATACTTCTCTTGTCGATTCAACTCAGGTAAGGTATCTTCTTGAGTGACGAAAATTTAGATGATTATATAAAATAATGAGCTGTGGCTCTGAGTTTAGTTCATATCTTGTTTTGAATTTTCTGGATTATCTATTTATTTTAATATATTTTTTAATACTTATTTTTGAGAGAGGGAGCGAGTGAGAGAGAGAGAGAGAGAGAGAGAGAGAGAGCCAGAGCGCGAGTAGAGGAAGGGCAGAGAGAGAGAGGGAGATACAGAATCCGAAGCAGACTCCAGGCTCTGAGCTGTCAGCACAGAGCCCCATGTGGGGCTCAATCAAACTCACAAACCGTGAGATCACGACCCGAGCCAAAGTCAGACACTTAACTGACTGAGCCGCACAGGTGCCCCCTGGATTACCTTTTTAAAATGACCTGAGGATAAGACATTTTATAGAGTTAGGATTATAGGACTGTAAAATAACCTCTTTTACCTCTGTCTTTAGTCTGAAACTTTTGGTTAAATCTTTTCGAGAAGTCATATTGATGCTATTAACTCTGGTATCTCTACCATAATTTGGCATCATCTAAAATTTGATTCATGTTCTTTCATACATTATCACAATCCAGCAACTTTGAGAAATATTTGCAAATGAGGGAACTGAGGCTTTGAGAGGTTAAATGACTTGCTTAGGTCACAGGCAACAACATCCGGATTTGAGCTTGGGTCTTTACTGCAAACCTGTGCATTCTACTGGATTAGACAGCGTTAACTGTTTTGTGCCATCGTCTCCTTTGGCATTCCGGTGAAGCATATGGATCTATTCTCAGAATAATGTTTTTATTAATACATAAAATCTATAGCATTACAAAGGAAACCAATTATAACATTTTCGAGATACTAAAGGACCCAAATTTGTAATATTGAAGTATACTTACTAGTTATAAGCACACTAAATACAAAGATCTGGTGTTTTACTGTTACTTCAAAGTAATGATGAGCATGAAGTATTGATATTTTGAGATATCTGAAACTATTATTATATGTTATGAGAATATGATTCCTTTTGGTGACAAAATCACAGGTGCTGTGTCTAATACTAATTTATTTTAGGCTATCATTCAAAATTGAAGGAAATGTTCACTTTAATTTAGAAGTTAGCAAAAATAAAGATACATTCGTTTTTTCTACCCAAGTTTATGAGCCTCAAAATCTCCAGGTTACGAGCTGCATCAGGGCCATATTGTCCATCATGCCGGTACACATTATGTTACCTGCTGGTCTTGGCACATACTAGGTACTTAATAAAGGTTGAATAAACAAATTGCAAAATCAAAATATATGCTAATGATACAAGGATTCATTAAAAAAGGAAAATAATTAAGGTGCCCATATGTTGTTAGATTCTTGAGGGTAAACGTTAAAGTTCACTTTAATTTAAAATTGTTGGAACCTATACTTGTAAATTATGTGTTTCTTCAGATTCTAGTCAGTTCTCTACTCTCCTGTGCTCTAAAGGTATTATATTGGGGTTTAGTATTTTCGTGCTTAAAAAGCATTAGTCTTATGTGTTTTAGCTCCTTTTGGGCAGTTTGCTTTAATGAGGATGATTGACTGTCAGCATTTCAGGTCTCCATCAGTAATGACTGGTACGTGGGGCACAGACAGGACCTGAAGTGGAATGTTAGAGTGTTGAAATGGCTTTGTTTGCATTAGGTGAGCCTGAAAAGGTTTGTTGTAACGCTTTCTACCTGGTGAGTCTGAACCTCTTCATCACTTGTCAGACCGGACAGCTGGAGTGTATTGTACTTGCTCCTACGGGTACCTAAAGCCTAATTCTACCAGTTCTTTTGTGAGTTAAATAGGAGATAACCACTCAAAAACCTTTTATTTCTTCCCTCAGGCGGGGAATAGGTAGGCTGTTTTCTTCTCCGGCTCCTGTCTGACTTAGTTGTAGCTTCAGAGATACTAAATAACTTGGATGGTGTTCCAGGAAGAGCTTTAGGTAGAGGGAACAAACTCCCTTGGCTCATTTGCCACTCAACAGGATTACAGCCCCCCCAGTACACAAGAAGTTTGTGTCTCCGCTTGACCCAGGCCAGCTTCCTAGGTCCCAGCTGAGGAATGTGTGGGGCACGTGTGGGGCACGCTGACATAGCCCTCCTCTTCAGCCTCGTCTTCCCTCCCACGAAGGGGGCTTGCAGACCTGCACACGCTTCCTTCCCCACGTCGGCCCTGCAGAAACATCTGGCAAACTTCTCTTCTGCCACACACGTTCTTTCCCTCTACTCTTTCTAACCTCTTTAATTTGTTATTTTTCTAGAGCAGCTTGCAACAGCTTTTGGCCCAAGTTTTTATAACAAGACTTTTGCTTAGGATAGGGCTGGAGGATGCTGTTAACTCCTTATCATCTGAGGACAAATCTTTAAATTTGGCATTGACAGTATACACTTTTTTTCTCTTAGTGCCTCTTTTTTTATAATGACGTGTGTGTGTGTAACTGTCCTGTGCCCCCATTAACTTTTATTTTGCTATTTGATTCCCATTAGGAAACTTCTGGAGCCCTAAAGCATAAGTATTTATACAATTCATAGGAAAGAACTTTGAAAGAATCCATGTCTGCTTAGGTTGGTATTTTGTACCATTTGAAAGCACTGTTTCCCATCTGGGGACTTGAATGGCAGTGTTCTGGAGAGCACATTGCTGTTAAAAGCTCTAATGGAGGGTATTTTAATTTCTGTGAACAAATCACCCAGTAAAACAGTTATTTAAATATTTTCTTTGCCTGTCTAATGAGTTTTGTGATTGTTAGTGGAGATCAGGCAAATAGGCTTTAGTCCCTTGTTTGCTTTCTCACATAGTTGGTTTATTACACATACTCCCACCTGCCGTGGCGAGTAGACATTTAAGTAGTTTAAAATTTTTATTCATAGTCATGTAGTATTTGATTTATGTCCATAATGGATTGTTGGTTAAAGTCTGGAAACATATGGGGCACTAAAGATGAAAAGCAGGTTAATGAACATCATAAAAATGATGATAGTTTTGAAAATTAACTTTAGGATGCTTTTCACTAGATTAGTAAGCTGTATTCATTTGATAAAAATTCTCATATAGCCCATTGAGGTGTGTCTAATATTTTAATACTAAATGTTAAAAAGAAAAATACAGTGATTATTATATTCAGTTTTGCTTTTAATTTATTGGGAATAAAAGTTATCCTCCATCAAATTTGTTTGCATTTACAAATAGCACCCTGAAATCTCTCGTATCTTGTCATTAAACATTTTTTTAAAAATGTTTATTTATTTTTGAGAGAGAGAGAGAGAGAGCGAGAGAGCGAGAGAGCATGAGCAGGGGAGGGGCAGAGAGAGAGGGAGACACAGAATTTGAAGCAGGCTCCAGGCTCTGAGTCATCAGCACAGAGCCCCACACAGGGCTCAGACTCATGAACCACAAGATCATGACCTGAGCCAAAGTCAGATGCTTAACTGACTGAGCCACCCAGGTGCCCCTCTCTTATCTTGCCATTTAGAAATAAAACACAGAAGGGGCTAAAATGAAACCACTTAATTTACTTTAACCACTTTAGACAGCTGAAGTGCAAAATGTAAGAATTCTGAATATTAGGTCATGGAAGCACTTTTCGTCTGTTTTTGATACCATATTTAAAAATACTCTTGGCCCCCAACATATATATATGGTTTTACTTTTTTTTTTTTCAATGTTTATTTATTATTTTTGAGAGAGAGCACACGCAGGGAAGGGACAGAAAGAGAGAGGGAGACAGTATCTGAAGCGGGCTCCGGATACAGCTGATACAGTATCAGCACAGAGCCTGATGTGGGGCTTGAACTCACCAGTTGCAAGATCATGACCTGAGCCGAGGTCGGATGCTTAACCGACTGAGCCACCCAGGTGCCCCTGGTTTTACTTTTGAAAAATTTTTTTTTGCATAAGTAAAGACTAGAACAAGTTTTATCACGGTATATTGTAAACACTATATAGAAAGGTTATATAATATACTTTGTCATCATCTCAATAATATTAGTAATTTAAAATCCAATGTTTTAAACTTATGATTACTTTATCATGTAACATATAAATTACAGATTCTTTTAAAAATTACAGAACAGTTTCTTAAGATTGTATTAGTGAGAGGATTTGTACTTTTAGAAGCATTGAGCAAAGCATTCGGCTATTGGAATGTATAGCAGGGAGAAGAGCTTTGGGAAGGGAAATGAAACATCTCCCCAGTTTGTGCACCAGGGAGCAACTTTGTGGAAACGTGTACACATTGGCACAGACCGGAGCCAGTTTGGAACGACTTCCGCAGTGTATTGGCCCTGCTTGGTCCCTGTGTTATTGCAGAGTTGACTGTGGTGATGAGTGTCACCTGGCAAGGATGCCAAGCTCTCTACTTCTCTCTGGGGTAACGATGGTTGGCAGGAGGTAGGAAGTCATTTATGACTCCTTCAGAGGCTGTTCTCTTGGTGTGCTATCTCCTGTGTGGCCACGAGGTTAAAAAACGGTCATTTAGGCGCTCAAAGGAAAGACCTAAGATAGTTCGAAAGAATCTTAGGGAAATGCAGAAATATTACTGCAGCTTGAGTAAGAGAAGCATTCTTTTTTTAAATTTTTTTTTCAATGTTTTTTATTTATTTTTGGGACAGAGAGAGACAGAGCATGAACGGGGGAGGGGCAGAGAGAGAGGGAGACACAGAATCGGAAACAGGCTCCAGGCTCCGAGCCATCAGCCCAGAGCCTGACGCGGGGCTCGAACTCACGGACCGCGAGATCGTGACCTGGCTGAAGTCGGACGCTCAACCGACTGCGCCACCCAGGCGCCCCAAGAGAAGCATTCTTAAGATGGCAAAAGTACAAGTATTGCTCATTAAAAAGGGAAAAAAACGGTGTGTTTCAGCAAAGCTTCCTGTTAAGTGAATATGTTTAAGTGGATTATGGTTCTCCATTTACATCTTTTATGAAATTGGACATGCTGTACTAGGAAAAAAAGGGCCTCTGGATATGATTTGCATTTCTTAAGAATGCAGCAAATCAGTCACCGCATGCTTAAAATAATTATTTTCTTACAGAATTTTAACATGAATGCTAAGAACATTACCAGCAGCTTTAATGTATTAATATTTTACCTAACTTATGCCCACGCAGGCTGTTTTAGACCTAAACTAATGTTTATTTTGTAGCTGATGGTTGAAGTTCTCTTAGGAACTGTTAGCATATCAAAGAGAGCATTGAAGTTGTGCTGTTTGTTTTGGGCTTTAGGAATTCCTGAAAGTTAGTAGCGGAACAGAGAATAGTGGGAAGTGGGGTTCCTAGATGGTACATCCAGAATAGAATGTGAGTTTTTTGTGGATGATGGCAGGGCAAGGGAGATGGGGAAAATGAACTTGTGACATCATCATTCTATTTGAAATTCTGCTTGGTGAATTTGCAATTAAAAAAAAAATCTATAGGAAGGGAGGACTTAGGATTTGTTTAAACCCTTGGCTGCTATATAGAATGCTGCATAAGAAGAGAGAAGGAAAAAAATTGAGAGCATTCCTTCCGGTAGTCAGATTCTGAACAAACTTTGCGATAGCCGGAACATTTTCTCACCAAGGTTTCACTTTCCAGAAAGGGGGTGGAAAGTTAGTGAATTACTGGTTTGCAGGCAGTATGATGATGTTAGGCTCAATTAAACAGGAAGTAGATGGCAAGATGAAGCCTTGAAGAATTGCCAGGGTAGAAAAGGTAATTTGTGATTAAAAAAAAATTTTTTTTTTAATGTTTATTTTTGAAGGAGAGCGAGACAGAGTGTGAGCGGGGGAGGGGCAGAGAGCGAGGGAGGCACAGAATCCCAAGCAGGCTCCAGATTCTGAGCTATCTGCACAGAGCTCGATGTGGGGCTTGAACTCATGAGCTGTGAGATCATGACCTGAGCCTAAGTCAGAATCTTAATTGATAGTCACTTGCTATTTATTTGAAATTTGAGGACTGCATGTATAGGTCTTTAGGTAAAGTAGGTTTATGAGTGCTAAAATGTAATCTGATGAGGTATGGACATCCATTAGGAGGAGATATAATTTCCACAAATTCCTGTGACATGGTTACTCTTTTTTTTTTTTAATTTAAATTTAAAATTTTTTAAATTTTATTTTTTATGTTTTAAAATTTACATCCAAATTAGTTAGCGTATAGTGAAACAGTGATTTCAGGAGTAGATTCCTTAATGCCCCTTCCTCATTTAGCCCATCCCCCCTCCCACAACCCCTCCAGTAACCCTCAGTTTGTTCTCCATATTTATGAGTCTCTTCTGTTTTGTCCCCCTCCCTGGTTTTATATTATTTTTGTTTCCCTTCCGTTATGCTCATCTGTTTTGTCTCTTAAAGTCCTCATATGAGTGAAGTCATATGATTTTTGTCTTTCTCTGACTAATTTCACTTAGCATAATACCCTCCAGATCCATCTATGCAGTTGCAAATGGTCAGATTTCATTCTTTTTGATTGCCAAGTAATACTCCATTGTATATGTATCTACCACATCTTCTTTATCCATTCATCCGTCGATGGACATTTGGGCTCTTTCCATACTTTGGCTATTGTTGATAGTGCTGCTATAAACACAGGGGTGCGTGTGTCCCTTCAAAACAGCACACTGGTTCCCGTGGATAAATGCCTAGTAGTGCAACTGCTGGGTCGTAGGGTAGTTCTAGTTTTAGTTTTTTGAGGAATCTCCGTACTGTTTTCCAGGGTGGCTGCACCAGCTTGCATTCCCAATGGTTACTCTTATTATATTTATTTTACAGGTGAGGAAACTGAGTCACAGGGAAGCTAATGACCAAAGATTTACATATAACAATGGTAGAGCTGGGTTTTGGCACTAGGCAATCTGATTCCAGAGCTGACTTCTTAGCTGCTCTGCTCTGACGTCATGGGTAGAGAAGCACAGGTTCAGAATTAGGTTAACTGAAAGGAACATTGAGGTGATCTGATCCATGCCCCTCATTTTAGAAATAATGAAACTGAGGCTCTTCTAAAGAAATTAAATAGCTTGCTTAAATTACTTACCCTGGAATGGACCAAACACCTGGGTTATTTTCCAGTTTCCTTTTCTCATGCACATCTGGAGGGAGGGGCTTTTCCCTAGGACAAACATAGGCCTCTGCCCTCAGAACTCTTCCACTTCTTTTCAGGGATGCTCAACAGAGCTAGTTTTGAAGTGTCTTTTCCCTTCCCCACCCTTCCCCACCCTTCCCCACCCTCCCCTCTCCTTCCCTCCCTGTCCTTTCTCAAGTGTGCATGTTTTTGAGATTGTCTTTGAGGTCTGAGAGAGGGTAGATTGGAACTTTGAATTTTTGCCATATTTTAGGAAGGTGTATAGGATAGAAGAGACGTTCCGCTGTTGAATGGCAACCCCAAGTAACAGTGGCTTAAAAAGTTAGAATTTTATTTTTCTCTCCTGTACATTTTGGGTAATTTGATGATTCCTTTTTATTGCGACCCAAACTCCTTCTGTCTTATTGCTCTTCGTCTCTAGGGTGTTTCCTTTCTGTATATATGGTCCAAAGTGGCTCCCAGCTGTCCTCCAGCCTCTGCTGTGGGGAATGACTCAGAAGCTTCACCCACCTTGTCTGCTTACACATAATTAGCCAGAAGATGGCCATGAGGGTATGAAACTGCGAGTGAGGCTGGAAAAGGTAGTCTTTATTCTTTTAAAAAATTTTTTTAATGTTTATTTATTTTTGAAGGAGAGACAGAGTGAGTGGGGGAGGGGCAGAGAGAGAGGGAGAGAATCCGAAGCAGGCTTCAGGCTCTGAGCTGTCAGCACAGAGCCCGACGCAGGGCTCGAACTCACAAACTGAGAGATCGTGACCTGAGCCAGAGTCGGACGCTTAACCAACTGAGCCACCCAGACACCCAAGGTAGTCTTTATTCTGATTGGCCATGTGCACAACCAAAAATTACCCCTTGTGGTATCCTGTGCTGTGTTAGTTGAAGTTGGTAGTTTGGATTCCTAGGTAAGGCTGGATGAGGATATAGCCAAGATTGTAAGTGCTGAAAATTTGGGCATCCCTGAGACACAGGTTCTTTTCAGAATAGAGCTGAGTAGCGCTGGAGTATTTTGGTTACCAATATTTCACTTTGTCACATGTCTGAATTCCTGTTTGGATTTTAGTTATTCCTGATTTAGTAGCATGGGTGAAAAATTGAAAAGATTTGATATTTTCAGTTTATATTCAAACTGCATAAACAGTATCTGAAGATTTCTCTGCTACTGTAAGGAATGAATAATTTAGTTTGATTTTCCTTTAAACTCAAATAAATAAGATGAAGATTAAACTCACGATAAAGCTATAGTATCTGTTACAGTATCCTGTCATTTGTCATTGCTACTCTGTCTTGAAAGCTTTGTGAAAAGCGATGATTTTGATATTTGTCATTGAGATACAGTTCTTACAAATAGATATTTAAAACCTTTTTGTCTTAGCCAGTGATTGTATTGTATACATGTACTAAGCAACTTTAAAAAAAATGAGAGTTTGGTACATTGAATAATAGCTTTCACTAGAGATGCTTCAGGCCATGAAACCCCAGTGAGAAGTTGTCAGATTCCATTTTAAGGAAGCAAGGCTAAATTTTGATATGTATTTCCTACTAAGTATAAATCTAATCAGAAAGCAAAGAACATTAAATGTTTTATTTTGCTAGTGGCAGCAAAGAATATAATGATAGATATAATATAGTTTAAATTTATAGTTGAAGTTATATTTTCTTTTAGCCTGTGCCTCTGTGGAATAAAATAAATAGGACTCTATGTCTGTTTTGCAGCCAAAATGGACAATTTATAGATTTTCTAGAACATCCCCAAATGTAGTGACTCTGTAGCGTTGACTGCTGTATGTAGGAAATGGATCTCCATAGAGCCTTACCATCATTATGTTGTGGGTTATTTGTTGTGTGATGTAGAAAATCCTATCAGTGGTTATCTTTCATTCCTTTTATCTGACTTGCTTAACCTCAGTTGATTGCTTAAGTCAGTGACTAAGAATTTTTCATCAGCTGTCCTTGATAACATATTATCATTCATCATACTAGGACCATTGGTATTATCAATTGAAAAATCTAAATGGAAGACAAAAAATTAAACGCTTCTTGAAACAATGAAGTGCAAAGAGAATATTTTGACTCTAAGGCTCCCCCTACCCCATTTTCTACCTGTATTTAATATGGCCATCAAGTATTATTTTTCTGACACTTTGAATCTCATCATTTTCACTACAAAAGAATTCTTTATCAAATAGCCATCATGTGGCATGCTTCTAGGTAGCACATAAGAAACCATGGTATAAATTCTGTCCCCCCAAACATTATTACAATAATGGTCTCTGATTATACTTTCTTTGAGTAATTTGCCTTTTAAGAATACATAGTCTAGTATAATGGTGTGTAGGCAGGATGGTTTGTGGGGTAAAAGGAAAAAAACAAACAAGTTTTGTTTTGTTTTTTTTTAAATTTTTTTTTTTTTAAACGTTTATTTATTTTGGAGACAGAGACAGAGCATGAACGGGGGAGGGTCAGAGAGAGGAGACACAGAATCCGAAACAGGCTCCAGGCTCTGAGCTGTCAGCACAGAGCCCGATGCGGGGCTCGAACTCACGGACTGCGAGATCATGACCTGAGCCGAAGTCAGCCGCTTAACTGACTGAGCCACCCAAGGCGCCCCTTTTTTAAAGTTTTTTTTTTTTTTTTTTTTTTTGGTGGTGTAAGTGAGGTTTGAATGTCTTGTCAGCTAATCTGATATATTCTGTGTATTTGATGTTCATGATTGACTTGATAAAGGTGTTTTTTAAACTGGAATTCAAGCATTTTTAAAAAATAAGCTTTTAAATGATTAGGGATGTAAAAGTATGTTTTTCGTAAAAAGTACCATTAAGTATAAAGAAAAAGAAAAATGATCCATTCCCCACGAAATTTGAAGATATCATTAATATCACTTTATATATATAGATCTATCTATCTATCTATCTATATATATATCATTCTAGACCCTATGTATAGATATATGTATGTATTTCTTTGTGATGGTTTCCTATGCTCTTTTCAGTTCTAGATGTTTAACTTACAAAACAAAATGATCAAACAGTATGACCAAAAAATATGGTAAGTTTAGGTTCTTAGCTTTCTTGTGAGAATCCTTTCATGGATTAATATTCTTTAAAGCCTATTTCTTAATATTAGCACCATATTTCATAATCTGGCTCTCCTGTTTTACTGTTTTGACTATTTTCCTGTTTCTGGATATTGAGTTTGCTTCCTATTTGTCATTGCTTTATATATACAATGTATGCTTTCTCCTTTGTGGTCTAAATCTTTCTCTTTGCTATCAGCCTTCATGTTTCTAATAGTCATTTAAATGGGCCATGAAAATGAATATTTAGACAATACTGGGTCGCATCAGTTTTACTTTACCCTTCAGTCTCCTCATCATTCATCATAATCTATGACTTTAGCAGTGTTCAAAGAATAGGAAAGAAATTAAAATTAATTCTTGTTACTGTCAGATTAAATTCACTTATAATAAATACGTGAACCTTGGAGATCAGAAGCTAAAATACTTATGTAGTTGGACCCCGACATCAGGCAAAATCTTAAATTCTCATGAGAGGCACATCACAATTTTTTTTTCTTTTTCCTATTTTTCTTTTTTCTTTCTGTTTCAGGCTTCTGTTAAAACTCCAGTTAGTTAACATACAGTGTGATATTAGTTTCAGGAGTAGAATTCAGTGATTCACCACCTACATAGAACTCCCAGTGCTCATCACAACAAGTGAATTCCTTACTCCTTCCTTATCACCCATCTGGCCTATTCCCCCCCGCCCCCCACCTTCCCTCCAGCAACCCTCAGTTCCAGGTTTTTTAAATTAAAAAAAATTTTCTTATTATATCTTTTCTGTCCATTGAAAAAAATTGTAAATCATAGCATGTTGACATTCTGAAGAATATATGGCTTAAAATAGTCTCTTGTGAAATACAGTATTGGCTCAATGAAGTGTTATAAAATAGTCAAGATTTTAAAAATGAAATGCTGGTGGTTCTTCAGTTGAGTAGAGCTTCATTCTGTTTTTGTAATGATGTTCATCATTGGCCTTAAAATACCTCCATAATTTACTTCATCTTCGAGAAAAACCTCCTTGGTAATTTATTGCTAAGAATTTAAGTCACGGAGGGTAAAGTCAGAAAGAGAACACAGGTGTCTTTAAACATGATTCTTTAATTAAAATAGCTTTGCCTTGCTTCTCATTGAGCTCTGTTTTACTGTCCATTTCAGAGAAATTCAATATGATATGCTTCTCTATTTCACAGTTGTATGTGATACACACACACACACACACACACACACACACACACACACACAATGGTGACTGTAAAATGAAAGTCTTTTTGTGTGTGGCATGTTATACTATTCCTGTTATCATGCCATGTTTCAGATGCATATAGATTTAAATCTGAATGTTTCATACAATTCTCTTAAAGATATTTTTATATTATGTGTGTATAATGTCTTATTTTTTACTGTGAAATCCTCTAGGAACTCTATTACAGATAAAATATGTTAAAGCCACTTAAAATGTTAAAACACAGTAAAATTAATTTGGATTCTTTTAATTTACAATTTGTCATGAAATTAGAGAAGATTTATATTTACTTACACTAACAGGGTGGTGGGTGGGGTGAAAGAGAGGGAGAATTTGGTAAAAAAATTCCCTGCGAGGACATCTCCAATTACTCAGCAAATTATGTTATGAAATTGTCATGTACATTAGAAATTGCTATTTACAGAGAATAAGTTGATATTCTAATTATTGGTCTTATTAGAATATTTCTAGGGACCTTTACCTGATAACATTTTTTAAAAGACTGGATCCAGTTGCTGAAGGTACTTAAAAATGACATAAATACATTTTTTAAAAGTACCGTGTGTATTTAGATTATACTCATTCTTGCTGCCTTCCTATAATTTGTTAGTTTTTCTATTATATGCTATAGTGAAAGCTAATTTATTTTGGTGTTTATAGAGAAATTATTCCTTACTAAACCTTTCATTTCCTTAATTTCAAGAAAGACTCTCTGTGAATTGTTGTAAGTTAATTTAGAGTGAGTAGCTTGAAATACCTTCTCATTTTCCTGGACTATAAAAATGATATGGCCTGTTGAACTGTTTGTTCAGTGTTAATTCTGATATTGTCACTTATGAAACACATAGTTTTAATTGGCCAGGAACCATCAGATGTAGATAGTTTTGATGGGAAGTGTGTTATGTTTGGGAAATTGTTTTCTTAAAGGCATTAACCTGGAAACGTCTGTGGGTTTCTTAATGAAAACATTAGAATAGTTTGTGGGTAGATGGGTATCACCCTGTATCTCCATGTATTCTTGAGGTATCATGACAGTGAGCTGGAGTCTTCAGGCTGTAATTTGAATCCACCTTTCCATTTTTACTAAATTCCTGATGGAACCCTCAACCTTGTAGAACTCATCTTGAGGCATCAGAGGAGAAAAAAATTGACAAGTTGATGATTAGCAGAAAGTGGTTTTGGAAACCTTAAGGAAAATGAAGATGATCTGTATGACTGGGACCTGGCAAATGTGATTTTGGTGAGTATGGGGAGAGAGGAAGCTAGTAACACTTGGGCACCTGGGAGCAGAGATCACATTGGTGGAAGGCATTTTGCAGTTCTCAGCAGATTTGTATCTGTGTTTGAAAAATCCATATTGTAGCACACCTGCATAGCTCAGTCAGGAAGTGTCTGACTCTTGATTTCAGCTCAGGTAATGATCTCATGGTTTGTGGGTTCGAGCCTCACATCTGGCTCCATGCTGACAGTGCTTGTGACTCTCACTCTCTCTCTGCCCCTCCCCTGCTCTCTCTCTCTCTCTCTCTCTCTCTCAATAAATAAATAAATAAATAAACCAAAAAACCAAACAAAACAAAAAAAGAAAAATCCATATTACTATCAGTGCATTATTTGCGACTATCATTGGTCATATGGACCATAAAGTAGCTAGGTTTCTCGTGTTTTTCTTGTTTCAGAGTGAATATTTAATTTAGTCTAAAGCAGTGGTGGTCAGGGATGAGGCAGTACTGTTTCCAGGTGGGCATTTTAGACATTTGTAAGGGAATCCTGGTGTTCAGTGGTGTGGGCAAGGATCTAGATGTCTTGCAAGGCCTGGGATAGTTCTGTACCTTGAAGAATTGTCCTGTGCCCTCAATTTTCTGGATGACTCATCAGAAATTTATGCAGTTGAAAACCTGCCTACTCAGCCCAGAACCTGTTTAACATACAAGCAGAAAGTCTGTTTTGCATGGCTTTAAGATATACTGAATTTTCTAAGAATGAAGCTGCTGTGTAACCATAGTTATATCTGTTGCATTTGTGGTGATTTAATATATAAGCTCAAGATTCAGACTATTTTGTTAAATCTTTTATTTATTTATTTTGAGAGAGAGAGTGAGAGCAGGGGAGGAGCAAGAGCAGGAGAGAGAGAATCCCAAGCGGGCTCTGTGCTGACAGCTTGATCTAGTGAACTGTGAGATCGTGACCTGGTTGGAATCAAGAATCGGATGCTTAACCGACTGAGCCACCCAGATGCCCCTCGTTACATCTTCTAGTGTGGTTAGGTTTGAGCATTGACTTAGCGAAAGGTCATTATTTTATTATAAAGTAGTGTCTTTTTATTCTTTTAAAAATATAACACGCAGGGTATTATATTGATTACAACTTTTTTGTGTCAGATTATCATTTATTTTCGGGATAGTAAAGGGACCATTACAAAATGTTTGCTAAAAGAAAGTAGCATTGTTTCTGATAGGGAGAAAAACACTGGTTTGAAGGAAGCACCTGTTTTCATTACTATCTTGGATAGCCCCAGGTATTCCAAATGGTTTACATCCTGAAACCTGGTGTTAAGCTAACAAAAATGACACGCTACTGAATGAGAAGAAAGGGTTCTACTGCCTTTCTCCGTATAGCACTGGTATTGAGGAAGTTTGTGGATCATTAGGAATATAATCATAATAAATGTTTTTACTCTTCTGTTCGGCCTAACTTTACTGTGGGTAATTTATTTTACTTCTCGAAAAAAGGTTAAGTGCATTCTTGGATTTAAATGAAAGACAGGACAAGGGCTTGGTCTTGAATTCCCTGTGCACGGTCTTGTGTTTTAAAGGTGGTGCAATCAGCCTTGATCTGCTGATGTGCAGCTTCCGCAATGCCTCAGAGTATTATTTTTGCTTTACTAGAGATTATGACTACATTGAAATTCTTTTTTTCTGAATGATAAATGGAAATTTGTTACTTTAGATGAAGGAAAAAAATAAACAGGGCTATTGATATAATTTTACTTCAAAAAAAGAGGCCGATCTAATTATCACAATGTGAATTAAATAAAAAAAACTCAGGATATTGCACTATAGCTTAATGAAAAATATAATACCAATGTGTATTATGCTGTCTCACAGTTTTAATATATTTGAAGTACCATAAATAAAATATGAATTAAGCATGGGTGTTAAACCTGACTTGCTTTTTCAAAAACTTCCCAGAAGAGGCCATTGTTCTGTAGTGGTTAGTTAGTGTGTTAAATACGTCCTTTTTGGCATCTCACACTTAATGGGCTATAAATGAAGTCACTGAAGCCCAAAGGTCTATCTGTGATCCTCTTCTGTTTCTACTGTCTGATAGTGGGCCAGTGTCTGGAAATAGGACTCTGTAGTTTTCTTCCTTCTCAAAAGGGCCATAATTGGGTCAAAATTTTTATTTTCATTCAAAAGAAGAAAAGTCTCCAGATTGGGGTCAGTTGACATTTCCCAGAGCTATAGGAAGTTAGGTGAATTAGAAGGTAGAATTTATTTTCAGACTTTTGAGTCTTCTGCTTTTCTTGGGGTTTGATTTCATGCAAAGATAAGTTAGAAAATAATGTTGGTCACAGTTTAAAGAACTAAATATCCTATTTAGGAATTAATTTATTTGTGTATTATTTAATCACTTCTTTTATTAGTGATTAATGAATTTTTGGATAAAATACAGTCTTTATTGCCAAAAAGCACACACTTGTTCATAACAGTAGGAAGAGGGAAGATTGATTTATGACTCTAAGTGTCAGAGTGGTATTTGACTTTGTATTTACCAAAGCAAATTATTTAGGGAAGGACATTAGTCTTGGTTAAAGCTTTTTAGCACATGAAGTGGGCTTGTCCACTCTGTTTCACTGTTATAAATATACTTTAAAAATTGTGCTGTGAACGTTGCAACAGGGTGGTAATGAGAAAAGTGGACTGGAAGATCATATATAAACTTTAGTTGGTCTTCATTATGATACATTAAACAATCAGATCCTTATGAGTAATGTGTACATTGTATTCTCCAAATTACTTCTGAGAAACAACAAGCAGCATTCATCAGTCTTTTAACAATTTACAGATTATTCATTATGGCTGCCCTTCAAACATGCACAGATTGCCACTTTTTGTGAAAATCGTCTTTTATTTATAAAATTTCTATCTCGTTCTTGTTTTATTCCTAAACTTTTGAAGAGAGGCCTGCACCTGTTGCCCACCATTACTCTCTTGCCACTGATTCCCGATGCCGACACAGTCTGAATTCCGTGCACTCCACGGAATGATAGGTAATTGTTAGCCATGCTTCCAGATCTTCCTCCAGTGCTCACGGTGGACTGTAATTCACTGAACCTGGACTGGCCGTGGAGTCCTTCTACACACAGCACTCCAAGCAGCTGCTGCCAGTTGATTGAAATTGGCGCATGAGATGAAGTCTCTTCCTCATTTGTGCACATGGTATCTTGGTTCATTTCTTCCTTTCCATTCCATTTCTTCTTTGTCTCTAATGGTGTTCCTCTTTTACTCCCCTCCTTCCTCTGATGTATTTTTAAGGCCTGTTCCTTAGTCTTCTACTTTTTTCTCTCTGCACAGTTTTTTCCAGAATTCACTGAGCTCAGATCTGTAATTGTCATTCCCAAATCAGCATTTCTAGCCAAGTTGCAAATCAAATCTGAATTCCATGTGGTGATTCTACCATTACTTTCAATTGAATTTGTCTGAAATGGAACTCATTATCTTTCTTGCCCAAACAGCTTCTCCTTAATTGACCATCATGGGTATTAGTTTTCTGGCATCTGGTTGCACCTTTGACTTCTTTCTTTCTTCTCTCAGTTACAGAGGATCAGTTTTTTCCACAAAAGTTCTTGTATCTTCCAGCACATCGTTTCTGTCAGTATCCTGAGTTCAGGTCTTCATCACCTCCTGCCCCCCTCCCACCCCCCCACCCCCAAATTTGAGAGACCGTCAGGATCACTTGGAGGGCTTGTTGGGCCCCACCCCCAGGGTTTTGTGATTTATAGGTCTGGGGTGGGGCTGAAATATTTGCATCTCTTTCTGGTGCTGCTGCTGCTTGGGAGGGGAAAGAATTGGGGATGAGGGGATGAAGCTATACTCTGAGAACTACTTATTGCCTTATGATTTTCCCATCCTGTTTATCTGCAAACCTTTGCCAGAATAAACTTCCTGTCACACTCTGTTTCGTTGCGTTATTCCCCTATTTTAACAACTGTTCATGGTGCCCTGTTTCTTAACATTTCGTAACATTTCTTATCCAAACTTCTGCTTGGTTTCCAAGCCTCCTCACAATTAAACATAATTTACCTTCTATTTTTTCTTCTTACAAATAAGCTTTATCGCGTTTCCTTTCCATCTCTAGTGTAGGTACTTGCTCCTGTCCCACCTGCTTCATGAACGTGGGACTCCACGAAGCACTCCATGACTACAGCCAACCTTGGTATGGTTCCTTAATATTAAACCTCAGTAGCACGATTTTACTAACTTAGACTATAATCTATAATAGTAGGGATTGTATGCCTTCATCTCTTCTAAGGCCTAGCATAGGATTAAGTCAATGAGAATTTTTTTTTTTAAAGATTCTTTTTCATGTTTATTTATTTTTGAGAGAGAGAGAGAGACAGAGAGAGAGAGAGACAGAGCACAAGCAGGGGAGGGGCAGAGAGAGAGGGAGACGGAATCTAAAGCAGGCTCCAGGCTCTGAGCTGTCAGCACAGAGCCTGATGTGGGGCTCAAACCCATGGACCGTGAGATCATGACCTGAGCTGAAGTCAGACCCCCAATCGACTGAGCCACCCAGGAGTGCCTAGTCAATGAGAATTTACTACTTAATGAATTGACTGATTCCCCTAGTTTGTGTTATTCCTACAGGTTGCTTGATTTGGAAGAAAATAATTAAACAAAAATAAGTTCATATGGTTAGCCATAGAATGGAATACTAAGGTTAAATATTGAAACTGAAATCCCCAGCCAGCACAGGAAGCTTCCTCTCCTTTATAAGTAATAGAATGTCAGTAGTGGTGACTCCAGATTTCTGTAAAGGAGCGTCCAGGAGCAGAAACCTGGTGATGGTGGCAGTGCTGTGGGGAAGTGAGGGGGAAGGGTGGGGAGCTTGTCTTGAATTTCTTTTTTTGAGTAGCAGGTACACTTTTTACTTACATTGTATATGATTTTACAGTGTGTCTGTTTCTTCTTCTTCTTTTTTTTAATGTTTACTTTTGAGAGGGAGAGAGAGATCATGAGCAGAGAAGGGGCAGAGAGAGAGAGGGAGAGAGAGAGAGAATCCCAAGCAGGCTCTGTACTGTCAGCACAGAGCCCGATGTGGGGCTCGATCTCATGAACTGATTTTGAGCAAAATCTACAAAAACTAATTGTGGCAAAGCCTGGACTAAACGGGAGCCCCCTTCATTTCCAGTTTGGCCCTCTTTGCATTTCACAGGACTCCCTGGAGAATTGTTTGAGTATGTCCATGCTCAGGACTACCAAAGTGAAATGGAAGCAGGTTTGGGAAGTTTGGGTACTTTATTTGGGGCTGGAGATTTAACGCTGTTTCATTTATAGTTTTATCCCCATGATAAAACACATCCATTTCTGAAACAGAAAAAAATTAAGCTATGCATCAAAAAGCAATACCCAGAGGTAATTATTATTTTTTAATTTAAATTATAGATCTTATTTTTCCTTGAGGCTTTGTGAGGTCTTGCAACTATCATTCAGGATATTAAGACATGAAATACTAGATCTATCTGATTCTCAATACTGGTTTTATGAATTATCTACTTAAAAATGTGGAAACTGTAGAATATGACTGATGAGCTTGTCTGTTGCTATACAGCTTCTGTGGCCTGGTATTGATGTGTGTTTTCCCATAGAAAGGAACACGGAGCTGGTTTCCGTGAGTGCCGATTGTGAACTGAGCAATAAAGTGGACATTATTTGCATATTATCCATTCAAGTTAGAAATTCACAAAGGTATATATAAATCCTGATGGAGCAGTAATACTACGAAAGAAGCCGTTAACTTGGTGCTCCTGACGTTTAGGCTGCCAAACTCTTTGTAGCACTGTGCTTTCTCATTCAGTATTTGTGGTTATAAATGTGCATTAGAGATTTTTCATTCTAACATTGTCATTAACTTTAACATATAGGTAGCCTCAGTTACTCTGCCAGGTACTTCGACAGCATGTTTTTGAAGGCAGTCTTAAAGTACATTATCCTCGGGTGATAGTTAACATAACTGTCAGCTGAACATCATACTTAGTATACGTGTGTGTGCGCGTGTGTGTTTAAATCCGGTTTGTCTGCCAAGTAAATGGTGCTACAGAAGGATGATGGCAAACTGTTACATGTTCCTTTCTAACCTCAGAGATTTATCCTTGTCATCTTTTGACCTTCTCCCAATCAAACCCTGTACTTTTTACAAGGAGTGGGACAGGATTTATTCTGCAACCCATGCTGTGAGCCATTTAGTTCTAATGTACTGAGTGCTGTATTTCATTCATTGCATGGATGCTTTCATTATTATATTTAAAAGAATCAGTGCTCTTTTTTGTTTATTAATGAATTTGTTGAAATTATAAGATTAATGGGTATTTCTCCAGAGCTGAAAATTTAATTTGGTTATGTCTTCTGGTGTAAGCTGTGGCTCAACTATCTCAATCCTGGCAGAGTTTCATTGTTTCTGTAAAATCTGCTTGTGTTATGCGAATATATACATTTATTTCCTTCTGTCAGTAGATCTTCATAGTTTTTTTTTTTCAGTGTTTTTAAACCAGCATATGAAAATAATAGGCTTTGTAAAATCGGACATGACATGTGTGTGCAGATGGTAAAACTGGAAAGAGAAATAGAGGAAAGAAAGAGTCCCGAAGGACCTGACATTTTGCCAGGAGGCAAGCCATCATTTCATTAAGTAACTTCTAGAGATTGTTTAAGAAATATGGTAACTGGGGAGGGAATTATAGTGTAAGGATGTTGCAAAGAAGATGAAGGGAAAAGGAAAGTCATAGGCGGAAAATGTTACAGGGGACATTGATACGTCCCTTGAGGTTCAGGGAATCCATGTAAATCTTGAATCATAGTTGTAGTTTCAAGTTTTTGTGTTTTCATAGATGTGAGGCATTCATAAAATTCTTCCATCTTTTGGAGTCATTTCTGTTTTCCGCTCAAGGAACTGTCTTGAGTATAGTGAGTCTCTCTCTTCACCCCTTCCTTCCCGGTCTCCTTCTAGTTTAACCAGTTTCTGAAAACAGGATTTAGACACAAGTCATATCACATAGAAGCAAGTGAGGCATAATGAATTTATGCTACACTTCCTCTGAGTATTAAGACCATGGTATTCTATTCCTAAGAACACTAGGATCTAGAACAAGGTAGGAATCTTGGAGTTTCTTATTTGATCCTGAACCCAAATGAGAAACTTAGATTCTCAGAATTTCTTTAGACTTTAAATTCTCAGGGGTGCCTGGGTGGCTCATCTGGTTAAGCGTCTGACTCTTGATTTTGACTCAGGTCATGATCTCACGGTTTGTGAGAATCAAGCCCCACATTGGGCTCTGCGCTGAGTGTGGAGCCTGCTTGGGATTCTCTGTCTTCTCTCTCTCTGCCCCTCCCTGCAGCCCCTCAAAATAAATAAATAAGATTTAAGACAAAAATAATTTAAATTCTTAGAAATTTAGAATGTGGCCAAGAGGAGTAAAAGATTGCTAGGCAGTCAGTAAAGAATTAGTGGACTAATGAAAACATGTGTTTAGAATGTTGTTTACTCAAAACAAGTACAGATTTGTTAGGAATTGTGAGCAGCTTTCAACCATACAAGTATTTATTATTTTCTTTTTCTTTTTCTTTTTTTTAATTTAAAGTCTTAAAAAAATTTTTTTAACATTTTTATTTATTTTTGAGAGACAGAGAGAGACAGAGCATGAGTGGGGGAGGGGCAGAGAGAGAGAGAGAGGGAGACACAGAATCCGAAGCAGGCTCCAGGCTCCGAGCTCTGAGCTGTCAGCACAGAGCCTGACGTGGGGCTCGAACCCACAAACTGTGAGATCATGACCTGAGCTGAAGTCAGATGCTCAACTAACTGAGCCACCCAGGCGCCCCTGTTATTTTCAATAATAGTTTTAAATAAAGGATTTAGGGCCAGATTTGCTATATCCAAGCCATTGCAATACTTGACTTTTTCTCACATGTTCTTTGGTCAGTGTTGTATCATCTATAACTAATTGAGAAAATGCCAGTATTTGTGTTCATTAAGACACAATTTGCCACTGAGGAAGACATTAACATGTTTTTTGAGAAGATTTTTAAAAGCAAAGGATTCAAGTATGTGAAGAAAATACCCTTTTGTCTTAACACATTTTAAAAGGAAAGTGTCGTATGTATGTAAAAGCTGTGGAACCATACTTACTGAGCTTGAAATAGGTTTGCAGATTTCCATGGCAAATCTGATTTATATGGCTTGAGCATTTCTCTTTTTCACTTTTTCTCATTTCACAAACTTTTCCCGTCCCTAAAGATCTGCTTGGAAACTCACTGTGCTAATAGGCAAGGTTGGCCTTTCTTGTGCTTCTCTTAAAGTAGTCCATCCTGAAACTCTGACCTTTTAATTTAATAACAGTTTTATTTGAGAAAATGTTCAGATCCTGAGAGCTGAAAAGAGTGTTTTCAGAAAGGCCATTTTAAATAGTGGTCTCCAAATGGTATATCTTTTTCCCTTCTGTGCTTTGGACCAGACCCCTCAAGAAGTATATTGTTGCTTTCTGTATTCTATTGATTTAAAAACAAATAACATGAAACTTAGATTTGCTCAAAACCCATTACTACACTGGTTTATTTTCCTGCCTGGCTTAGATTTGCTATTTTAGATTTTAAACTCTTTATGCTAGGTCATGTTTTATCTTTTGTTATTTTAAATTCTCACTTGTAGCTAAGGTAATTACTTTTTCAGCTGTGACCTTGGATGTGAGACCCAACATTGCATTTTGTTGTTGTTTTTTTTTTTAAGAACTGGCTGGGGCATTAGAAAGACAGCTGTGCGTTGGTGTCTTTCCTGACCATAAGTGATGTCAGCTAGTTGGTCCCTTGGGCATGTCTTCTTCAGTGACCTCTAGGAGATCCTGGCCCTTTGCATTGCTGGTAATTTCTCACTCCCACCTCTTTCCCTTGTGGCCTGCCTGGATGACATCACCAGTTACCTCCATCTCTTTCTCACCTCACCCCTGGCCGGTGGTGGGGTTGACCTGATAGGCAGGATAGTATAGAGAAAGAGGACAAGCCTTGAGGCTACATTTCTTTCTCTGCAATCTCTTCTGCATGGCTGCCTTCCCAGCCACCCAGCTCGTTGCCATTTGGTAATGGAGTCCTTACTGTTCCAGTTTAGGTGTATCACACGATTGTAAGAAGCTCTCTGCAGACTTTGGCTTTTCCCGTGGTAGGAAGCCCCTATATGTAAGAGGCATAAAGCACGCTGTGGAAGATACGGAGACTTAGGAAACATCCCATTGCTGTATCCTCAGACCTGGGATGCTGACGTCTCACTGAAGCTTAGTTTTAATTGGTTGAATGAAATTCAGTTGAATTGTGGTTGAGAATTTGATTGCATTTTGCCTGAGAGAAATGTTGCTGTGGTAATTTGAAAAAATCCGGGGGAAGCGGTGTGACTACACATCAGCCTGTGTGTGGATTCTAACTGGTATGTGAAACTTAAGGGTATAGTTTGGGCAGCACTAATCGGATTAAATACTTGTTTCAATTTTTGCTACTAATTAGAGCTACCAGCTGTGAGCAACTTGAAACAATGTAGTGTGATGTTGTTTTGCTTGTTTATGAGAAGTAGCTGACAATGTGAAAATCATCGCCTTGTGGAGTGCATAGCCTCGAACTTCATAGCCACTTGACACCCGTGTAACCCAGCGGGTCCTGTTTTTGGTTGAGGAAGTCGAACCTCGGGTAGGTTATTTGACCGATACAAAGTCTAGCTAATGGAAAAACAGGGACTATTCTGTTTAGACTCTTCGTTGACCTCTATTACTGTCTAATTTCTCTTGTTGGTGTTTGCGTTGTTTTAAACCTTTAATACTAAAAGAATTTTAAGATTTGCCTGAATATAGACAGAATTCTCTGTTCTAGTTCTTTTCTTGACTTTATGTGACCTTTTCAAAGCCTAGACTTGTATCTTTCTCATCTTATGGACGGTGAAGGAGGAGAGAAGCCAAAGGGCAGCATAGTATATAGTTGAAAGGGACCCTGGAGAACATCCATTTGAGAACAACCTTTTGAGGCAAACTGTCCAGAGAGGCTGGTAACTTCCCCTAGGTCCTCCAGATTGTTGATGGCCAAGCTGGGATTAGACTCAACTAGTGTTTACCCTTTCCCTAATTCGTTGTCCATTCTTCTTCTTTTGTATTATATTCTTTTTTCTTTCTAAAGCTTTATTGAGATGGATATACATTTTATTTATACATTCATCAGTGGATAGGCATTTAGGTTGTTTTCACTTTTGGGATATTGTCAATAATACTGCCGTAAATTTCTTCATGTTCTCAGCAACACTTGTTAATGTTTGTCTTTTTGATTATACTGTGTTTGAATTGGTGTATCATTGTTTTGATTTGCCTTTCCCTGATGATGAATGCCCTTCAGTCACTTTTCATATGCTTATTGGCCATTTGTATGATCTGTTTTAGAGAAATGCCTATTTCTATCCCTTGCCCATTTTTAATTTTGTTGTCTTTTTGTTTGTGTATTCTGGATACAAGTCTCTAATCAGCTATATGATTTGTCAGTATTTTTTCTCATTCTGTCAGTTGTCTTTTCACCTTCATGATGATGTCCTCTGATGCTCTTGTTGTTTCCTGATAATCTACAACTTACAGAACACAGGGGCGTCTGGGTGGCTCAGTCAGTTAAGCGTCTGACTTCGGCTCAGGTCATGATCTCATGGCTCCTTGGTTCAAGCCCCACATCGGGCTCTGTGCTGACCGCTCAGATTCTGTGTCTCCCTTTCTCTCTGCCTCTCCCCTGCTCACACTCTTATCTCCCTTTCAAAAAATAAATAAACATTAAAAAATTAAAAAAAAAAGAGAACACATCCTTATGACCTTTCCCATATCTTCTTTGTTATTGTCCAGTGTCAGCTAAATTTTAAAAAGGCTTTCTATGTCCTGTTGTAATTCACTTTTTTGCATATGCGCTGAGGCAAGGTGCTGATAAGCGTGGAGATCATCAAAGTGTTGTTGCACAGGAGAGACGGTCCCACCTCATTTCCCACCTAATAGCCTCTACCATTTGAAATACTTCTTAGTTCCTGTAGGTATCCCTAGATTCCCCCCAGTTTTTGTGGTGCTTTCTTGGTCATGATTTTGGGTAGTGGATTTCTAGTAAAGAGGAAATGCTCTCTACATATTTCTTATGAAGGCTCTTAAGAAGTATGTCAGATTTGTCTATTTGATTTGCTATCATAGCTGTAAGAATCTTTACAAAACATATCGTACAACATCTTCTAATTGGAAACACCAGATGTTTCAAATCAAGTCACCAGGTATTTAGAAAGCTCCAGCTGTGTTCTCAGCATTTTTTTTTTTTTTTTTTTTTACATCTCTCTCCAATTGTTGGCACTTGACGTGGATGACATAGTTTCCAAAAATACGGCTTTAACATTTTTGCTCTCTCCCCCCTTCCCTCAGAGGATGTCCTCCTTCCAGCTCAACCTCAGCCTGCTCAAGGAGCTACTCAGCTTCATTAAGGTCCTCGAGTGGATTGCTTCTATCTTTGCTTTTGCCACCTGTGGAGGTTTTAAGGGCAAAACAGAAATTCAAGTGACTTGTCCTAAAGTTAATGAAAATAAAATGATTACAGCTGCTTTTTTGCCTATCCATTCAGGTTGAATGAAGCATTATTTGAGGCAATTCCAGATGCAAACGTGTGTGATGTAAATTGGAAAAATTATGTCCTTATTGGAGATTACTCTTCTTCTGCACAATTCTGCGTTACATTTGCAGTCTTTGTCTTCCTGTACTGCTCAGCTGCCCTTCTGCTCTATGTTGGTTATATGAACCTGTGTTGGGATAGTCGAAACCTTCCCATGATTGGCTTCATTGTTACTCGTTGCCACTTTTCTGTGGTTGGCGAGCACTTCAGCCTGGGCTAAAGCTCTTACAGATATTAAAGTAGCTACTGGTCACAGTATTGTCAAGGAACTTCAGCCTTGTGACCATCAAGAAATGACATGTTATTTTGGCTCTGTAACTAGTATCGGATCCCTAAATGTGTCTGTGATCTTTGGCTTTCTGAATATGATACTTTGGAGAGGAAATGCATGGTTTGTGTACAAGGAGACCAGTTCACACAATCCATCAAATACTTCTGCTTCCCACCCCAAGGAGGTATTCCACCTCCTTCTGGAATATAATTAAAGGGAGAAATACACTGTATGAAACATATGTCTATACTTTGACCTGTTGCCAACATTTTGAGAAGCATTATTTGTTTCTAATAAAAGTAATGGCTTTTTCAATAAATTGGTGGGTTTAAAATTTTGCTGCTTTTTTTATATAAAGCCTGTGCCTTTCCTAGAAATTTAAGATGTAAATGTATTCTCACATGTAAATTTGAAAATTCAGGGGCCTATTATGAGATGATACACATTTTTAGATGACTGGTTATTTCTTTACTAAGTTGTTTGCCTTCCAGAGTTGTTTACACCTTAAGCCTTAACATATGTCTTCACTCAGAAAAGAGTTACATTGTCATATCATAATAGGAGGAAAATCTCTATTTGGAATATACACTACTGTAAGTTTGTACAGATCATACATCTAAGACCTGTCTTTGTTTAAGAAAGCCTTGATTACATAAATCATATTTAGAAAAAAACATTTAGTTCAGAATTTGTATCTGAACATTGTTTATATGTTATGAAAAACTTTTAATTGCAAAGACTGGTTGTATGTTTTATTTCTGGTTTTCTAAGTGACCTACAGTACTTAATAGGTGTACTAAAATTGTTTTGGAAATGGGGTTTGGAAATTTCTGATAGATGTATAGTTAAGTTAGTGATTCTGTCGCATGAGGCAGAAGCTTCTATTACACTGGTTGTTTAATAGACTTGCTATAGAAGTAGAAAGAACGTGGTTCAAGTCGAGATTTTGATATGTCTGGGCATTACTCTCAATGGTATTTGTTGTCCTTTGTTGCTCATGCCACTTAGTGCAGGCTGAGACCTAGTCTCCTTGCAAGCAGAAAAATAAGCCACCTGTTCCCGCAGACCCTTTCATAGGGTTAAAAAATTTTAGATTGCCTTTCACTTTGAAACATTTAACCTTTAGATTCAATGAAGTTACTATTTTGAGTATAACATTGATGTTGTGAAAATAAATGCAATTTGGATTTCATGTTTCTTCATGTTCATTCTTCTTGCACAAGTGGATGATTAAGGAATTATGCATCATAAACGGGAATTTAAGTGAGCTGTATTATGGGTGCACTGTCTTTGTGCACACATTTGGGTGTATTCTGAATGCAGGGATTATTCACATTTTGCTTCCTAATCTTTTTGTTGTGCAGGGCCAGATTTCTCATTCTTACCACATGATTGTTTATATGTGAAGCACATCTTGCTGTTGCCTTATTTGTGTTGCTTTTGTTCATGGCAAGACTTGTCAGTATGAGAATGTATATCTTTTATGCAACAAACTTAATAAAGAAGTTAAAAGAAAAATAAAATTTTCATAAATTGTAAATGTCCTTTTTCACAAATCATGGAAAAATGGTTGTAAATACAAATGATTTTCTTCCTGTCGTAAGTGGTTCTTTAAAGTGTTTAATTATCAAAGTGAGAATATTTTGATGTCCTCTTCCTCTTCCTCTCTGAAGTCCCTTCCTTCCAGCCTCTCCTCCTCTTCTACGTGATGGTCACACTTTAATGATAGGACATCATCCTAAAGAATTTGTACTTAATGGTTCGGTCCCCACTGGGCAGTAAGCAGCTACTTGAGTTTATTATACGTTTTGGCAGGTGTGGAAATTTCTAGGTCACCAGGGAACTTTTGATTAAATTACTCCTGAAGTGCACTAATTGGTCTTTTCTACAGTGCTTAGGTAGTTCCAAGGAGATGCTGACCATCTGGCAGAACTTTGCCCACTAAGATCTAGTCTTCGCTTTGTTTTTCTGGAGTATTGTCTTGCTTTTGTTTTTAAGAAATCATTGATTTTCTCTCCTTCCACTCTATTGATCCTAGTTTCTGATGAAGAATTGAAAAGAAGAGTGGCTGAGGAGCTGGCGTTGGAGCAAGCCAAGAAAGAGTCTGAAAATCAGAAACGGTGAGTTTTGTGATATCTGAGAGAGATTTTGGTGGACTTTTGTCATAATTGTGAAATATTTTTGGTGAGGAGTGATCGTAATAAGACTCATATTTGTGTCTGGGCTGCAGAATGTGTTGAACATATGAACGTGGCCATTTTCTAGTTTTGGATGGTGCTTGTTCAAACCCTCCCTTACTCTCTTCCCACACTTGATTGTGACAGCTGTATCTCTTGTGTGGTTCTTAGCTGCGTGATTATTGTACAGTTTCTCGGTATGTGAGAAGTATTTCTTGAGGATTCTCCAAGCATTTCTGAGGCTAGTCTCTCTCAGCAAATGGTTTGCGATTGTAAATTGTGTATTCTACTGTGGGTGTTAAGGTTTACGGTATTGTAGCTGCTAGTGAATGTTACATGTTTTACATAGTGCTCATATTAACAGATAGGACTAATTAGTAATGTGCTCACTTAAAAGAGCGGAGACATTGCAGAAATATATAAGGTTGAAGAATCAAAATCCTCAATAACTCTGTTCTATGGAGATAACCACTCTTGAACATTTTATTCTTTTGTACATCTGTACAATTATTGTCATTGTTACTACTGCTAACAGCTGAAAGAATGTTCACTGAAGTGTTTTTGTAATAGTAGAGAACAGGGAGCAATCCACATGCCCATTATGGGGACAGGATGAATGACTTAGGATACACGCCTACAATGGAGTACTAGACAGTCAAGTAGATCCTCCTGTGCTGATTCAGATAGATGTGGAAAAGCCATAAATTGATAAAAAGCAACGTTCCAAACAGCATAATTTTTTGTGGTAAAAAATACTACTTTTAAAGATTTAAAGTATGTACTTATTCATAAAAATATATGAATACATTTTAATCCAAAATAGAGTCAAGTGTTCCATCTGTGCTCCTTCTGAAATTTGCATGTAGCACAGTGTATTATATAATCATGTGAAGATCTTTCTACTGTGAATACTAGGCACATGCCTACCATGTGTAGATGCCTAGTATGTATTTGTTCTTATTTTGGACTGCTTAACTATTTTGTTTGAGAGAGCTCAATGTAAAGAACCTTTGAATTGGATTCTAGTCCTCACTGACCACCGGACCTTCAACATATAATTTAACCTCGCTGGGCCTTAAAGATTTTTATCTCTAAACTGAGGAGTTTGAAAAATGTTCCCTAATATTTCTTTCCCTTTGACAATGTGCTGAGCTACCTCTAATTTACTTGAAATGTATGGAATAGGACATAAGTTTTAAGAGTAAGACCACCATTTTCTCAGGAAATAGGGAAGGCTCAGGGCTTAGGGTTTAAAAAAAATCAAGATGTAATTAGTACTGCTAAAAGGGTTTTCTGTGTATTTCAATAGTTTCCTACGCAACACTTTATAATTACTTAATTGGGTTAGGTTGGTGGAGTATATAATTAGAGAGTGGAGTTTAAATATTCAAAAGATTTCAGACCACTTTCATTAAGAAGCAAAGAAAATCGATATGTTATGGTAGAATTTCTTGTCTTTGAAATTTTATTATTTTTAATTGAATTTTATTTTAATAAGGCTTTTTTTTTTGGTTAGACTCTCATATTTACTTTGCTTATTATATTTCACATAGGACTTTTGTCTTTTCTCCACACATGGTACAGGCTTTCAGTTACAATAACTCTCACTGTGGTGTCTTGTTTTTGTTTTCGTGTGTTTTCTCCCCCCTTTCATTATTCAACTCCCATTTGCTCTGCCTTGGTCGGTGAAAGGGTAAAGGGCAAATGGGATGAGTAAAAGGTACCAGTGAGAGCCAATCTCTTATCTCTTGTGGACTGGGGTTGGCAGCTTTGCTGTAACTGGACAAATGACTATTGATAAAGAATTTATTTTCTGTCACCTTTAAGGAGAGCGGAGGGTAGTACAACCTTTTTATTATTTTTTCTTTACAAAAATATTTTGTCTGAAGCCTTCTTCAGAATGAAAATTTCCAGCTGTCAGATCTCGGCAAAAAGTGTGTGTTCATCTGTATGGTAGTTCTTGGAAGAATCAATAGCTATTTTTTTTTTTCTTTCTTTTTTCTACTGGAGAAGAAACTTTAGAAGAAGCATTAAGAAAGTTTTATGCATAGTCTTTTAAAAGCAACTTTTTGGAGTCACGAGGCATTTATACATTATTGTATCTGTTGCCTTAATTGAGTAAACCCTGGTAAGCAGTTTCAGAGAATGGTTCCTTGTGCCATTGTCCCGTCACTTGTAATGCTGCTTCATTGTTTTCCCTTGCTGTCCAGATGCACACATAACTGCAGGTAGTTTCCCAAGCACTTAAGGTTGGCACGTAGGTACACGTATGTGTAAGGAATCAAATTTGTGCAAAAAGGACTTTGGAAATCATTTAGATTTTGTTATTTTTCTCTACAGAGTATTTGTTATCCTTGTTTTACCTTCTTATTATGGACATTTTAAAGCACACTGAAAATCAGAGATAAGTACAATGAATCCCTAAAGCCCATCACACTGTTTCAACAATTCTGGCTTCATCTATAATCCATTCATGCTGCCTATGTGGCGAATGGTAAGGGAAGCAGTAATATTTTTTTTCTTTTTAAATTTTTTTTTCTTAATGTTTCTTTTTGAGAGAGAGAGAGAGAGAGAGTGAGTGAGAGTGAGAGACAGAGTGCGAGCGGGGGGAGGGGCAGAGAGAGAGGGAGACACAGGATCTGAAGCAGGCTCCAGGCTCTGAGCTGTCAGCACAGAGCCTGACACGGAGCTTGAACTCAGGAACCGCGAGATCATGACCTGAGCCGAAGTTGGACATTCAACCCATTGAGCCACCCAGGTGCCCCACCAGTAACATTTTTAATAAGCTGATGAACTTTGTGGCAGCGAAGTAATCCAAAATGTCTTCCATCAGGTTAGCTTAAAGAAGGACTTTTGTTTCAGTTAGGTTTTTTGGTTGAAAGACTGAAACTGAACTCTGGGTAACTTAGGAAGCGAGGAAACTTTTAGAAGCATATTGGATAGCTCAAGAGAATCAAAAGGAAGATGAGAGAACTACTAGGTAGGGAAGAACTGAGTACTACTGAAATTGTACACAGCAGGGTAGAAGTAATTCTCCCAAAGGAAATCAGGATGAAGGTTTCACAACAAAGGGGAAAGAATGGTGGGTGGCTAAATTTCATTGAATTGAAGATGTCATCGATTTAAGAAGCATTTGATGTACCACTAAGAAAAAAATTGCTGCAAATTATAGCACAGTAGTTTATCTCTTAGAAATTTTATTGAAAGAGCTCATTAAGATTTACTTTGAATTTTTAAAAAACCTATTACTTTGTGTATTCATGAAAAAGGAAAATGTAAGCAAAATAAATAGGTTAAGGTAGTGTTCTCAAGTGAGGGAGGTTTTGGTCCCCAGGGGCCATAAGACAATGTCTGGAGACATTTTTGACTGTCACAGCTTGTCATTATTGCCATCTAGCAGGTGAGGCCAGAGGTGCTGCTAAAAATCCTGTAATGCATAGGGTAAACCCCCCCACCCCACACAAAGAATGATCTGGCCCAATATGTCCTTGTTCATACTGGGTCTGATTCCTCTGACTCGCTCTTTGACTCAGGGTCTTGATGTTCTTGCTTTTCCATATGGGATCCCATATTCTGTGCTATCAACACCTTGGCAACACAGCATTCCTTCCTTACAAGGTTGCTCCGTTGTCATTCCTGGGGTTTTTCCAGGCTGCTGCTGCCAGTTGTGCAAGTTTTGATGCTACGCGCAGGCCGTGACAACCGTGCAGGACTGCCGCGTGGCAGACAGCAGTTGTGAGATGCTTTCAGGCGGGAGAAAACACGGCACATCACAGTCCTGGAGCTGCATTCTCTGGTACAGTCCACACACGCTCCAGGCCATGACATCTGTCAGGTCCGAAAGGACTTCCTGAGGGTCTGCCTCCTGTCCTACCTGCTCGGAAGGCCTTGGACGGCATCTCTGCCTGGCAGTGCCACACGCCGTTAGATCCGGTTCAGAAATGTTTGGACTGGCCATTGAAGATTCACCTGAACTCTTTTCCTTTAAATCTCCACTGTCTGAAATCTAACCAGCAGACGTAGCCTAATTAAAAGTTGCTTTGTAGAAAAAGGTCTTCATTAAGACCAGTGACAATGCAGCTGATTGTAAGCCCCATGACTGTATGTGTTGTATTCTCATCGTATCTCAGAAAACATTTGCATGTGGAAGCTCAATTCAGTTAATTTTAGATCCGATTCTCTTTTATGAAAATCTTTAGTTATTTGCTTAGTTGACAAGATGACACCTCCCAAATCACTGACCTAGTAGTAGTACACTACAATTGATGGGTCTAATTTGGAATCCTAGTTTTGCTTACCACCACATCTCATGGATGGAACGGTTGTTTGGTGCATTGGGAGTCAAGAGTAAATTGAATGCCCGTGTCAGCAGTCTGTTTTTGCTGTTATTCTTTATTGCCTGTTTTGGATTATGGCTGACCGTACTGTGTTGTAACCGTAGCAGGCCAATGTAGCAGGGACACAATATGCCACAATATGTGGTCTTTTGCACCCCACCTCCAAGAGTCAGTCTCTGACAGCAAGAAAAATGGAACTACTTCTGACCTCTGACCTTTGGCATTTGAATTTCACCTCTTTACCTGTAAAGGCAAGCGCAGGTGTTTCAGTTTTAATAACCTTTCTTCAAGAAACCAGGAAGGGAATAGCTACGCGATGTTGTAACTAACCGAGCATTAACCAAGATGACTTACCTGCTGTTTTTGATGGACATCCGTTGAAATTTCACCTCATTTTTAATTACTTGGAAAATTACCTTAGATTTGTGAGACTTAAAATAATTAGTTTGGTTAATAAATTTGTTATAAATTTTATCAGTATCTGGGTAAGTTAGAGTAGAGCACAGTCCATTCAGTTTTCAATTTAGAGCATCAAGTAAGGGCTTATGTCAGCAAACAAGGGCTTAAATAAGCTTATTTGTGCATTTAGTTTCTTATCGTAAAAGTGAAATTCACAGTGATGGTATCTTCTGTTTAAACTCATTATGTATCATAATTCATTTCAGCTTTATTATTAGATGTTTTCTGCCCTTGCAGGAAAAAACTGGGAAGGGAAGGAGGAAAGAGTCCACTGGAGAAAAACAGGGTATTGTGGGTTAGCGTCCCACTGAAAATACCTGTCAGAGGGGCGCCTGGGTGGCTCAGTCGGTTAGGTGTCCGACTTCAGCTCAGGTCACGATCTCGCGGTCCGTGAGTTCGAGCCCCGAGTCGGGCTCTGGGCTGATGGCTCAGAGCCTGGAGCCTGTTTCCGATTCTGTGTCTCCCTCTCTTTCTGCCCCTCCCCCGTTCATGCTCTGTCTCTCTCTGTCCCAAAAGTAAATAAACGTTAAAAAAAAAAACAAACAAAAAACCTGTCAGAAGTTACGTAGCGTGATGCCTTTCATGTAGTGAGCTCTCACAGAAATTGTTGAGTTGAATCACTGGGCCTGGAAAATCCTGACAGTCTTCTAGCAAGGACAGCCTGTTCTATAACATATACATATATATTCTGTGTTTTGTTAAAAATAAAAACAAATTATGCCTTTAAAAATCAGACGTTGGGGTGCCTGGGTGGCTCAGTTGGTTAAGCATCCAGCTCTTGACCATGAGTCATGACCCCATGGTTCGTGGGTTTGGGCCCTGCATCAGGCTTTGGCACGGACCCTGCTTGGGATTCTCTGTCTCCCTCCCTCTCTCTGCCTTTACCCCGCTCACTCTCTACCTCTCTCTCTCAAAATAAATAAATAAACATTAAAATATTAATAAAAAATAAAAATCAGACTTTAACTAGAGACCATAGATACTTGTCTTATAAATCTTTGTTTTAAGTTAGTGTAGTGTGAAACACCATTTTCCAATTGTAGACACAAATCACACAGTTATGAAATTACATACCTTCAGCCTGTGTGTAATGTCTAGGTGTATAGTACTTAAAAAAAAAAACAGTTTTCAGGGAAGAAGTACCATGGATAACCGTACTCATCATAAAAGCGCAGTTTTTTATTTTACTGTTTTTAATGTTTATTTTTGAGAGACAGAGAGTGAGCGAGAGCACATCCGCGAGTAGGGGAGGGACTGAGAGACAGGGAGATCCAGAATCTGAAGCAGGCTTCAGGCTCTGAGCTGTCAGCACAGAGCCCGAGGCGGGGCTCGAAGCCATGAACTGTGAGATCATGACCTGAGCTGAAGTCGGACCCTCAACCCGCTGAGCCGTGCAGGCGCCCCTTAAAAGTGTAGTTTTTTTTTTTTTTTCAACGTTTTTTATTTATTTTTGGGACAGAGAGAGACAGAGCATGAACGGGGGAGGGGCAGAGAGAGAGGGAGACACAGAATTGGAAACAGGCTCCAGGCTCCGAGCCATCAGCCCAGAGCCTGACCCGGGGCTCGAACTCACGGACCGCGAGATCGTGACCTGGCTGAAGTCGGACGCTTAACCGACTGCGCCACCCAGGCGCCCCAAAAGTGTAGTTTTTAAGTGACTTTAAAAGATGACTTAGCAGTCAGTATTTTCTCAAGGCACTCAACTATCACAGGCAAATGAATTTTAACTTCTGATTTATAAATATTTGCAAATAAGGTGATTGATGAAATTTGAGTTATCATTCTTCAGTGACACTCCTCTGATATCCGGGTGTAATGTGTATCACTCTGCTGTGATGCGAATGTACTTCTGTGTCTGGCTTGCTAATGGTAGTGGACAGTTTGTTGGCATTATCTGCAAACTACTCCTTTATACTTGCTGACATTTAAGAGCTCCTTCTGTGGTATTAAAAGCCCTAATATAATAGATTTATTTTCTTATTGAAGCCTTTTTTTTTTTTTTAATGCATACTGCATTGCTGTTGTTTTATACCCATCCCTTTTCTATTACATTTGTTTAAAAGTAGATAAAGACCTAACCCGTTCTCAGTGCAGTAGGAAGATCACGTTTAGCCACCCAGTACTTTTCCGGGGAACATGACTGGAAGTGCTTTGTATGTACTGATTATTGGAATCTCTCACCATCTGCTGCTTTCATCTTTTTCTCTTCAAGTGACACTTTTCTCTTTTTAATAGAATCTACTCCATTCTATAACCAGTCATTATAGAAGGTTGGATTATTGAGTCTGTGTTTTATTTAAATCTCTTCTTTTTCCAAAGCCATTTTTCTTTCCTATCAATGCTACGTTGTTGGAGAAGCCCACCCCGAATCCTGTTGAAGAAGCTCTTTCTACATGGTAGGAATATTAAGCCTGGAAAACCAGAATCAGTCAAGCATGCTGTAGAAATCTGTAACTTTTTTACTGATTGTATTAACAGCAGTGATGTTCAACCACTTCTTGTTCACGTGTATCTTCTGATAGTAATTACAGAGTTTTCTCTCGTGAAGCATAGTGTTTGAAGTTATTTGTGCCAAAATTGGTTTTCTGCATTTGGAAGTTTCTACGAATTGGTTTCTGCGTGTTCTGTGGTTGGAGTGGTTCTTGTTGCTGTTTCTGCATTGCCCAGTACAATCCGGGGATGGGAGGGGGTGGTAATGTGCTCTGTGAATCATTTATCATTCCTTCCATAACACTGACAGTAGCATTAATAGTTTATCACTGTTTCATAGAAACATATGACTGAAGTAGACATATGTGAAGCTTCTTAGTCAGCAGCCGAACCAGGACTTGAATTGGACAGCCCCTCAGCCCCACACTGCCGATTGCTGAGGTGATAGAATCATATTGACTCTCATCATCCTGTAAAACATTGATTCAAAGGAAGCTCGACATGGGACTCCAATATAAAGTGCCATCTGGTTAGGGCTAGGACTAGGGTTGTAGAGCTCTGTCAGCCTTTTCCTCCCTCTTTTCCCTTCCTAGAGACCTGGGAATCATCTTCATAGGCCCTGATGCTAATTAGGGCTTAGTTTGAGAAACCTGGGGTCAGGATAATTTTCTCTCCAATTTGGACACTTTCTGTGTGAGGAGTGTACTTGTCTTGTCCAAACGGCATTTCTTGGATGGATGTGGTTTTGTTTCTGTTCTAGAAGGTGAGTGGGCAGTGGCCTGATGTCCATTTCCTTGAGTCCAGAAGTTAGTATTTATGGACGGTGGTCCACGTAGGCGGGGCCTTACCCTGGCTGAGCACGCAGTCCTGGCCCTTCTGGAAGACATCTGCTGATCCTGCTGGTAATGAATGCTGTATTGGGAAGAGTGTAGAAGAATGTGAGATCCTTCTATGGCAGTTCCCTTTGGAAACTGGAAAAATACATGGACAGGGTCCCTTCTTTCTTCTTCGGACTTTAACAGCTTTGCCAGTAGAGTCTCAAGCTGAAAAGGAGTGTGGGCAACACGGTTGTAAATCAGATGTAAAGTTTTTTCTCAGCATTATAATATTTCCAAACATTGACACATTTTGATGTTTAAGTAATAACCCCTCCCCCTTCCTTTCCTGGTTGGTGAAAACTGTTAAAAAGCTAGTGGCTCATGTTAAGTTTCTAGTAAGTATTTTGCTGAGAGAACCCATATTCTTTCATATCCCATTCTTATCCAGAAGTGGATATGGTTTGTCTTTGGAAACTTTCTTCACAGTTTATACATGACAGACACACATAGGATATACACTCTGGGGTCACATATTATCTGTTATGAAAACCATTTCCAGTTCAGGACCCATTTGCCCAACTAAAATGAGAAAATTAAAAAAAAAAAAATTGTAGGTGGTGTTGCCTTGTATTTGTTGTGTGTTCAGTGCTGTTCTGAGCACTTTATGTATTTTAAGTCATTCATCCTCTCAGCACCTCTGTTACCCCCACTTTATAAATAAGAAACATGAGAGGTAAAGGAGCTTGCCCAGGCCTGTATCTAGTAAGCGGTGGGTCTGGGATTCAAACCCAAGTCGATGGAGTCCATGCACTTTACCATCCCACAGTACTACCTTCCCATGTGTACAGGGAGTCCTTCCCTTAAAGTTTTTCATTTATCATTGTGGGGAGGAGTAGCAAGCATTTACTTGGATTTTCACCTCTGAATCATAGTAGATAAAAGATCGCTTCAAAAAGGACCTCCGTAGGTGTGCTCCTGGTTATTAGATCTGGGCAACTTTATTTTATTTTATTTATTTTTTTACAACTTCCTTTATTTTAGGACCAAAATCTTTTGAGAATTTGTGTTTAAAGTTAATATTCTTTATTTATGTAGGCTGTAACTTAATTATTAAATGCTCATTTGTGTACATATTTTAAGTGATGGAGGCAATGTAAATTCCTTATTAGCTTAAGATTGGGACATTTTTCTTAACTGCTCAGTGTGGTGGCTCCGCACGTGGCAGCAGGTGGTCCTCTGCCTCCTGAACTTTAGAGATGAGTGTCAGCTTCTGGTCACTGAGGCACACGTGTGCTCAGCAGTGTTCTGTTGAGTTCAGTGGAGCCACCTGGGCCCTGCCATTGTTCGAGAAGTAATAAAGAGGTGTAGGATTTACTTAAATAAATGACTGTGGAGTGGAAATCATTTTGCATTTCTACTTTTATATTCATTCTTGGGCTTTTTCTTTGTTTTTTTTTAGGAGACTTACAGTCATTCTAGTATTTTTATCGGTTGTGTTGCTTCATGTGTTGGATTTTTGGTTTGTAGCGTTTGTTATTTGTCTTTTCTGTAATAGTCAAAGTAATTTGATAAGGTATCACATTTAGTTGACAAACTTCTGTGTTTTTAAATCAGTTAAGAAAATTAGCTGTTAGGGCAATGTGCCTTTGGAACTAGAATATAGAATTCCTGCGTTGAGTAATGTGCAGGTACGATGTGTGTGGTGCAATTTATCATATACTGTTGACAGCTGCTTCCCTACGCATATACTGTGTAGCACCTTCACACTCAAACTATTTCACTTGAACTGGTTTTCGAAGTTATCCCATTAAAATGATTTTAGTGTGCTTTTTGACATCAAGTATAAAGTATAAAAATAGTTTATTAACCATTAATGTTTCAATTAACGATTTAAATTTAAGTTGCTTCACAGCTTCTTAGAATGGATTGCTTAAATTCCTTATCTCCCGGTGCCATTTGACGAATGGTGATTAGATTAGAACAAGAATTCCTTAAAAACCCATAAATTACAATTTTGCTATAAGTACAATAGGATGATGGATTAAAAGCAAACCAAATCAAAACAAAACCAAAAAAAAAAAGGCAACTGAGACCACTAATTTAATATGGGAAATGTCAATTAATTTAAGGACCATTGCCCATACTCTGGTTTCTCTTCATATAAATCTTTCACCTTTTAAAAACCATTACCCAGCAGTGTCTGCAATCTTTATTATTGCTACAGAGCCTGGTAGGTTTGACTTAGGTCATTCCTCAAACTACTGAAAACACGGATGTTTATTTGTAAAAAAAATACACACACACACACACACACACACACACACACACACAAGAAATACCTATTGAAGAAATTCAGATAATATAGAAGAACAAAAAGGTAATCATCTTTCCCCCTCTCTCCCTTACTCTGCTGTTTCCCCGTAGAAAACCATTCACACATTCATACCCGGGGGGAAATATATTCTTAACAGTGTTTTACATGGTTTGTGTTTTAAACAAAATGAGATTGAAGTAATGTTGTATAACTTGCTTTTTTTCCCTTCCCAATCCTATATTGTGGGCCTCTTCCCATGTGTGCCATTTATACAGATCTTACAGGTAGACTTTAGATCTGATAATACACGCCATTTAAGAAGACTCTACGTAGGAAAAGTAATAGTCACAGTAATAATATGTAATAATAAGTAATAATAGTAACAGCGGATAGTTTTTGAACCCTTCCTTTGTGCCGAGCACTGGTGCAAGCACTTTGCACGGATTGATCATTTAATCCTTCACAGCAGTGCTGTGAAGGAAGTTCTCTTCTGCTGGTACACTCACTTTGCAGATGAAGTATCTGAAACACACAGAGATTCACTTGCTTACAGTCACATGCCCAGAAAATAGAGAAATTGGGATTTGAACACAAACAGTCTGGAATCTGAAATCATACTGATCACCACTCTACTTGACTGTGTCTCAGAGGCTAAATTATTTTCTGGTCCAACAGTGATGTTACCGATTATATATTAGTCTGAATGTTCTGTCTGAGGCTCTTTTGATGTGGTTTACTGAAGTTTTATGTTTTTCAGATTTCAGTACAATTTTTCCATTGATTGTTGAGCTCAATAAATAAGGAATTTAGTTTTGAAAAGAATTCATAAGTAAAGGGATTTTTTTTTGGTATTTTTTTAAATTCACATGACTGTATTTTGAAATAAAACTGTCAAAATACTGTCAAATAGTGGATGAAAATTAATATTTCAGTAAATTTTGCTATAAAATGTTGGGAATTATGTATTTCTTTATGAATATACCTGTCAGCCATACAATTTGGTTTTTATAGACTTAAAGAAAAAGAGCCCAAACTATTGTCCAAGTGAGTTTCTGTAACATAAGTTATTTGTACACTTCCAGGTAGGTTTGACATAGAAAGCACTTTCCTGAAACTACTGAAAACTTACATGTTAGCTTAACAAAAATTGAGGGTAATATTAGAATTTTGATTAGTGATTATTCTTGCTCCCTTCTTCTTGCCTTTATGTCTCTCTTTTCCCCCTTCTAATTAATTAGCCCTGTTGTCCCTGCTTTTCAAATGTATTGCAAATCCATTGTCCCTCACTATTTCTATCCCTACTTAGTCTAAGCTAGCGGTTTTCAGTTGGGGGATAGTTTCCTCTCGCCCCCACCCCTGGGGCATTTGGCCATGGCTGGAGACCTTTACAGTTGTCACAACGAAGAGGGTGGTCCTGGTGTCTAGGGAGTGGGTGGTGGCCAGGGATGCTGGTAAATATCCTATGATGCATAGAACAGCCTCCAACAACATAGAATTATTCAGTCCAAATGTCATCAGTGCTAAGGTTGAGAAACCCTGGTCTAAGTCTTTATCATTTCTCATTTGTACAATTACAAAGTCTCCTCCAGAGAGCCACCCTGGTCTCCAAGTTCTCTTCACAAAGCAGTATTAGTGTGCTTTAAAAATTTATTTTTTTAAGTAATGTCTGTACCCACCGTGGGGCTTGAACTCATGACCTTGGATCAGGAGTCGGATGCTCTACTCACCCAGCTAGCCGGGTGCCCCTAAAGATGTATTTTGAATCATGGGAGTTTATTTGCTTAAAATTTTCGACTGGATTTTCATTAGATTTAGCATAAAGTCCGGATCTTTCCATGACCTTCTAGTCCTCTGATTCCTTTTGTATATGAATATGCTCATGCCTCATCTCTTACCACCTTCTCATTGGACATTTCAGTGGCATCAGCTGCAAACCTGTTTGTGCCTACAGCTCTTTGCCTACAATACTTGTATTCCATTTTTGCATGGCTGGCTTCCTCTTTACTATTTGGTGTTCTTTCCAGCCCCACAGAGAGGCTTTCCCTGATTATTTTACCTAAATATTTTTTCTTTCCTGTCCTCTCACTCTGGTTATCTTTTTCTCTACTTTGTTTCTTCATTGCACTTTGGCTGTTGATTGACGGTCTCTTCCACTGGAATAGGAGGGCAGAACTCATATATATATAGTAAGTGTCAACAAGAATGTATTACCAAATTAAAATGATATTTTATGGTTATGGCTAAATAGGATTAGAATGGGATAGAATTTGTCCAGAAGGGAAAAGAGGCAGGAGAATTATCATGTGACAACAGCAGCTCTCACTTAATGATTGCTTCCTGTTTACTGGGTGCCGTGCTGCTGTATTTGTGTACCTTAGCTCCGCACTCCCGCAGGAGCCTTCTGACCACCCTTCCTTAGCCTGTATGGCAGCCTGTAGGATGATACCCCTCACAGTTCCTCAGGATTCAAGGCTGGGCGCCCCCCCTGCCAAACTGGGAGCAAATGGATGGGTAGCTCTGCTCCTCACAGGTTTGATTTACAGTTGGAACGCCACGCCACTCGGAGAGGCTGAGTCCCTTGCCCTAGGCTGTGTTACTGACAAAAGGCAGCGTCAGGATTCGAATCCAGCTCTTTTTCCCCCTTACACCTCTTTCCCAGCTGTTCCTCTTCAGCTTTCTTGGGCCTCAGGAAACAACTGTGGTTCATGTCTTCCCCTCTAGTAGGTGTAACTGGCTCGCAGGTTTAACTGCAGACGCAGCATTTTTTTTTGGTTTCATGTGACTTAGGCAAAAAATAATGTATTTTTCTATCCTGTCCTGAGACAGTTGCTTAGTCAGCATTGTCTAGAAGTGAAAGACTGACAGGAGACTATGGTTTGGACTCTGGACTATTTTTGTTGGCAACTAAAAACCTACGAAAAATTTGAACTACATCTAAAATACACACTGTGTCACACACTCATACTTCTATGACTGAGTGTGTTTTATCTCAGTCTGTGAACCTTGAATGTTGGGACAGAAATCAGGAAGTCTGTGGCTCTAGCCGCACGCCTCTCATTAGTCCCCTCGAATCCTGTTGAAGGTGTTCCAGTTTTCCTTTGAACATTTGGTGCTTTAAGTTCAAGAGGAGCCTGGGGTCACATGGATTTGTATTTCGAAAATTTGTGTCCTTTACCTGGTTTTTTGAGATCGTTTTTTCTTCTTCTTGTTGTTGAATCCCAAGAGACCAGGAAGGTTTCCTCAGCCTTCCTGGCTTCAAGGATTCGGTGTCCATGCAAGGCCCCCGGGGAGATAAAAGCCCAGGAGGGTCCACGATGGCAAATTGTTCTGAGTTTCAGCATTTCTGTACTCTTTGCTATTTGAATGTTGTCTTGTGCTTCATGCTTTCTTGTCTATCCTCCCACTACCTTTAATTTTTTTTTTTTTTTTTTGGTTGACTTTTTTGTTTTTTGTTTTTTCATTTCCAGCAGCTTGTCATAGGAATGACACACACTCAGCAAACCCAGCTTTAGACAGCTTTTTGCAGACAAGAACAACAAATTCACCAGTCAGGGAGCAAAGTGAGAGAAAAATGAAGAACAATATTAGAAAAGAACCCTTTGGGAAGCTGCACAAAAAATGTTATATTAAAATCGATACCAGGGCTTGACCTTTTGTGGTACTGTATATTTTAAAGGCTTCTATTGATTCTCTTTTAATAACATGTTTATTCTAGTTTACTGACATAAGCCTAGGGAGAATACAAAAAAGAAAAGATCAAATTCTTTATTATGGTGGTCATTTAAATTTGTCTTAGGCATTTTTCATGACTGACTAGCGTTATCTTGATGTATTTAACATATATCATTCTAACACAGTATAAAACTGAGAGGTTATAAAAGTGGCAAAGTGATTTTTTAATTTACTCTTATTGACAACATGCCTGGCCTTGCTGTTTTTTATTAAAGGTGCCCCCCCCCCCCCCCCCCCGCCCCCATAGAATTTCTTGCTTTTCTGCATGTGTGTATAGATAACAGAGAAGTATGTTTTTGAATTTTCCTCTCCTAAAAATCATTGGTAATATGATCTGCTGATTCCGGTACCATATGGTGACAATTCTGTGCATAGAGACATAACACCTTTGACTGCATAACGAATGGCAAAATGCTGAAGAATAGGAAATTGCCTTAACTGATCCTTTTGATCACTCAATCTTCTCATTTCAGAGAAATATCCTTTGCTTTTCTCTGTGAGCAGCTGGCTATTCAGTCTTCAGTCAGGAAGGCAGCCCTCTTCAGGGTGTTGCCCAGTCTTGACTTGATTGCACTGTGTGCTCATCCTCTCCAGTTTTTCCCATTAGGAGAAAAACAGGATTAATTTTCTTACCTCATTCTGATGATTTTCCCCAACATACAGATATTAAGAGATATCCAGAACAGCAGGAAGGACTTGAAAGATACACCTGGAAAGGTTATCCTGTAAATGGCAAATTAAATGAGATTCAACCTGTAGAACATCAAGTTAATAGGCTTAGGGAGAAATAGGATGCTCGGATCTAATTCACGGTTTTAATATAATAGTCCTGTTGTTTATGGGACATCTGATATCACATGTCGAGAAGCCAGACAGCAATTCCAGGAAGGCTGTAATGAATTAGAGGACATTTTGAAAGGGCAAATAAATTAATCAAGAAGCTAAGAGAATCAGAAGATTGGGAGACATGTATCGTAGCGTGGTGGGGAGAGGGCTCAGCAGTATGTAGCTTGGGGGTCCCTGAGGAGGTCCAGAGAGCTGCCAGTTTCCCCTACCCGTGAAACTTCAAATGCTGCAGGGATCTGGAGTCAGCAGCAGCCATGACACGGGCCACCTTCTCTGCCCACTTCTAGTGGCCCCTCAGGCCCTCGATAAGGGGAATTGGTTCCTGAGCACCAGCCTGTCCCTGAGCCTCTCTAGAGTCTGCCTCTGCTTGTTTCTCTTCCTTTGTCTGTAGTCGATTCTTTCTCGTAGCCTGCTCTGCTTTTCTATGTTCTATCATCCCCTCACCCGTACCCTCTTCCTACTATTTGAGAATATCTATGGGTAAAAGGATAGTCAGAGGCACACAGTAGTAATAAATGTTTTACTCTAATTTCAAAAGTAATGTGCACTGTAGACAAAATTAGAGAAAAGCAGCTAAACAAAATGAAGAAGATGAAAATTGCCAAAATCCCACTGCTCCCAAAAAACCGTTGTAAATATTTTGGTACATGGGGGAAGGTAACAGAAGTGATGTCATATTGTAACTCCTGTTTTTCTAAGCTGCCTTACGTTTCTTCTTAAACGTATCATGGATGTTTTGTCATTGGATACTTTCATGGTAGTTCACCATTTGAGACTTTGCCTTCCAAATAAATAGCTCAGAATGTTTCACTACTGTGGAGAATGCTTTGAATATCCTTGTTAGCAAATTAACACATATCCAGTGTTATTTCCTTTCCTATTACAGTATTATCCAGCATTGCTTCCTTGGGGTAAATTTCTCCAAGTAGAATTGCTCAGGCAAAAATTATGCGAAATATTATTGCCAGTGTACCTTCAAGAAATTGTGTTGGTTAACTCACTACCCATGAGTCGCTGCTTTTGCCTCACTGTTGCAAATTTTGGGAATATAGTAGTAAAACTAGTGTTGTGTTACATTATGCCCATGTGGTCATACCTTCTCAGATTTGTTTGGCTAGCATTTTCATTGATTTTAGATGGGTGGTTCTTTGTGGGATGGAGGTGTCTTTTTGTTGGTCTTGTTACCGAAGGAGTGCCATGAGAGTTTAAGCACCTGTTAAATACTTGGCAGATAATTTTGGGTTATTTAACAATAACCCAAATAGATTAAATAATAAATTAAATAATAGACAAAAAAAACTGTTACTCAGTTCTGATCTTGTGTCAGCTGTCTCTAGATATAAGAACCTGTCAGTGAGATCTGTATGCAGCTGAAGAGATGCGATAGACTTAGAGCAGTGAGAGACAGTATGTGGCTGGCGGGCTCCAGAACTTGATGTTCCTAAAATTGCCACCCTAGATCTGGCCTAAATGTGGTTTGGTTAGCTGATCGGCACCATGTCACATCTGTGAATGTATGATTGTGTTCTAAGATCAGTAGAAGAAATAAACCAGCTTTGAGATGTTTCCAGTTTTATAAACCACGCCTTGCACACAGTTTGTACTAAATAAATATTTGTTGAATGTTGAATTTGGCCTTACTTTCATCTTTTAAAGGATAACACAGTGTTTGCTTTTTGCTTGCTACAAAAAATGAAATGAAAGGAAAATCAAATAAATTTGAAGATTGAAATGAAAAACCTGTGAAAGGGAAGTGGGTGACTGAAGTCTATGCTTAAAAAAATTGCATGGCAGAGGGGCGCCTGGGTGGCTCAGTCAGTTGAACGTCTGACTCTTGATTTTGGCTCAGGTTGTGATCTCAGGGTTGTGGGATCAAGCCCTCGGCTGGGCTCTGCGCTGAATGTGGAGCCTGCTTAAGACTCTCTCTCTCCCTCTCTCTCTGCTCTTCTCCCTCACTTGCGTGTGCTCTCTGTCTCTCAAATTAAAAAAAAAAAAAGCTGTGTAGTTTACACTTTTGTTTATTTTCTTGTTTCTTGATTTTTCTATAATTACCTGATTTTAAATTTGTAATTAGCACAGTTGTTTTCATAAATGTTCGTCTTATTCTAAAAAGTGTAAGTCCATGTTTTTGCTGGAACGTCTCTTGATTCTGGACTAATAGCAGATGCAGAAGACAAGTTAGACATTCACTTCACCCTGGTGTGAGGGATAGCCTGGGGATGTGCACGTGCTTCTCCCCGACGCCACGTGTGCTGACGAGTATAATAAACATAGAAGTGGCGTTGTAGAGATGGAAGAGATTTGGGTGCGTATGCGCGTGTGTTTTTAGACAAAAAGCACCCAGAATTGGGAGTCAGAAGACGGGGGATCTAGTCCTTCCATATCCAGTTATTAACTGTTTGAGGATGGATGAATCACAGAATTTCTTTATCTCCGAAAACATGGAAACAGTTATGAGAGAGTGAGGTCCTACTGCTTTCCTAGTGTTTTGAAGATCAAATAATATATTGCAGTCACGTTGGCCCTATAAACTTTTATAATAATACTATTTTAAATAATAAAAGTAATGACTGTTATTACCACAGCTACTTCTACTACCACTATTAATCTCTTGAATAAACTCCCTTCTGTTTGCAAATATGATGGTGGAGATAGAATGCAGATGTTTAACCAGTAGAACCCAGACTTTCTTCAGTTTGCTGTATCACGGGGATTATATTCCGTAGATCACTGAACCAAAGTAAAAAGTATCTGCATTTGGAAATTTTCCTGATTGCAAAGTGTTGTGCTCTTTTAAAGAAGTTTCGTTTGCCCTTTTCCCTTTCCTACCCCTGGCCTAGAAACTGTTCCCCCTTCACATCGCTTTTTCACTCATATATATATATGAGTGAAATATATATATGAATATATATATATATATATATTTTTTTTTTTTGTCTGCTACTTAATTATCCCAGTGTCTTAAATTGCTGCTTTCCTTTGCTTTTTGGACATATATCATAATTCGTGCTGTACTGAGAGGTACCTTAACCTGACCTCTATGCTGAAAAGCATTATAAATCTTGGTTCCATTTGAGTTTTATCTTTATTTATAAGCTAGCTTTTCTGAAACTTTCCTTTTGCTTTCACGGCCCACCTTTGCAATGCAATCAGTCTTGTTTTCTAGAACTCTGAAGCTCCTCTGGTATTCTTTCTCAGGAGATGGCGTATTAGTTGGCTATGGCCACCATGACAGAATACCACCAACTGGATAGCTGGAAACAACAGAAATTTATTCTCCCAGTTCTGGAGGCTGGAAGTCCAAATTAAAGTGTTGTCAGATTTGGTTCCTCCAGGGGCGCCTAGGTGGCTCGGTCAGTTGAGCATTCAGCTCTCGATTTTGGCTCAGGACATGATCTCATGGTCATGGGATTGAGCCCCATGTCAAACTCTATATTGGGCTCTGCTGAGTGTGGAGCCTGCTTAGGATTCTTTCTCTTCTCCTCTCTGCCTCCCCCCTGCTCCTATGTGCGCACTCTCTCTCTAAAATTCAAAAAAGAAAAAAAAAAAAAAGCCAGAGATTTGGTTTCTCCTGAGACTTGTCTCCTTGTCTTGCTGATGGCTGACTTTTCTCTGTGTCTTTATCTGGCTCTGCCCTCCCTGCCCCATCCCCCATTTTGAGAGCATCCTTGGTATGTCTTGCTCTTAGAAGGACAGGAGTCCTATTGGATTAGGGCCCATGTTTATTTATTTTTGAGAGAGACAGAGTGTGAGTGGGGAGGGGCTGGAAGAGAGGGAGAGACAGAATCCGAAGCAAGCCCCAGGCTTCTAGCTGTCAGCACGGAGCCAGATGCGGGGCTCAAACCCAGGGACTGCGAGATCACGACCTGAGCTGAAGTTGGATGCTTAACTGACTGAGCCACCCAGGTGCTCCACCTTGCATTTAAATAAATACATTAAAAAATCAGAAACAAACAGGAGACTATGTAAATTTGAACTTGACAGCTAACTATAAATGGTAGTGCATTGTCATAGTGAGGAAGGAAATAAAATTGGTCTTTACAGCCATATTTTACTTTTTCACTGTCACGTATGACGGACGGCAACAAAATTATCGTTTCTTCAATTATCACTTTTTTTTTTTTAATTTTTTTTTTTTCAACGTTTTTTTTTTATTTATTTTTGGGACAGAGAGAGACAGAGCATGAACGGGGGAGGGGCAGAGAGAGAGGGAGACACAGAATCGGAAACAGGCTCCAGGCTCCGAGCCATCAGCCCGGAGCCTGACGCGGGGCTCGAACTCACAGACCGCGAGATCGTGACCTGGCTGAAGTCGGACGCTTAACCGACTGCGCCACCCAGGCGCCCCTAATTATCACATTTTTGAGTCATTGAAGATATTTATAGCCAATTGTACGTATCTCACCCAGTTAAAAATAAAAGCTCAGTGGTTGTATTTGTTATTTTTAACTTTGCTTTAAAAAAATAATGGTTTAGGGGCGCCTGGGTGGCGCAGTCGGTTAAGCGTCCGACTTCAGCCAGGTCACGATCTCGCGGTCCGTGAGTTCGAGCTCCGCGTCGGGCTCCGGGCTGATGGCTCGGAGCCTGGAGCCTGTTTCCGATTCTGTGTCTCCCTCTCTCTCTGCCCCTCCCCCGTTCATGCTCTGTCTCTCTCTGTCCCAAAAATAAATAAAAAATGTTGGAAAAAAAAAAAATGGTTTATTCTGTCTTCCCATGGGACCTGACCTGAACCCAGAGAGGTTAATTTACCATTTCAAGCCCATGTTTAAAGCATACAAGTCTCCAGGCATTTTTAAGATCATGTTTGCCAATTCTGTACTTTTTTAGTCCTATAAACAGGTCTTAAGGAAATTTTTGAGAATTGGCCGTAGTGGGAGTTTCACGTTCTAGCAATCTTGTACAAATTTGGTTGCATGTTATCTTTGAAACATTTATCTTACCTGATAAACTGTTTTCTGAGGTTCATCTTGATTCATTTTAATACATAGATAGATCCTTAATTATTTTATTTTATTTTATTTTTTTTTAAATTTTTAAATGTTTATTTATTTTTGAGACAGAGAGAGACAAAGCATGAACGGGGGAGGGTCAGAGAGAGGGAGACACAGAATCTGAAACAGGCTCCAGGCTCTGAGCTGTCAGCACAGAGCCCGACGCGGGGCTCGAACTCACAGACCGCGAGATCATGACCTGAGCCGAAGTTGGCCACTTAACCGACTGAGCCACCCAGGCGCCCTGATCCTTAATAATTTTAGGATTTATTTTTTAAATATCCTAATAGACCTCATTAGTTACTTGTATCTTTTCACCCTATTTCCATACATATATAGATAGATAGATATACACACACACACACTAATACACTTATTTATTTATTTACATAAAATATACGTATTATATAAAAATATATATAGATAACAAATATATAAATATATATAGCAACCCCTAGAAATTCAAATACACATTTTATTTTTCAATGTCTTGGCATTTTATTTCACCCTGGAATCTGTAATGAAACTGTACAATAATGCCCCTTAATTTCATTTTTATTCTTGTTTGATTTCTACTTAAATGAATGGTAGGTTAATATCATTGCAACATTTGCTGCCCGTGTGAGTGTATTGTGTATGAAGATTTCAGGAGGCGTCATTATTGTGTGACATTAAATGGGAGAGCAATTTTAATAAGGGTTCTGTAGATATTTGAAAAGAAAAAATTTGAAAATGTGTCCCTATTTAAATAGTACGCCCATTCTGAGTTAATTCTATTAAAGCAAGCTAAAAGTGAATTAGAAATTGAAACAGTGTTAGCCTCTAATAGTTTTGTAATGAGTGGTCTTTTTTGGTAGTGCTTAACTTCATGCAGGGTATCTCTCTGTATAACGTGCTCGTTTTGAACTGTTAAGCATTACAAGTAAAATTATTTTAGTCATAGGAAAGCCTAATTACATGGATTTCTTCCATTATACTAATTACGAATCTACCTACATTGAGGGAGGGGCAGAGAATAGGCTGAAGGTTAAGAGATGGAGGTTTGATTTGACTGTTAGCTTTGTGTTTTAGTAATTTGTGATCTCGAGTAGCTGATTTACCTTCTCAGTTCCCTCAGTTGTGAAATTAGGTTAGTAAGAATACCTACCTGATAAGCTTGTTTTTAAGTGAAGGTTAAATAAGATAATATATATAAATTGCCTGGCACACATTGAACTTTCAATGCAAAATGCTCATTTTTTACAGAGAACTTTTGTCTCTTTGAAAAGCAGTAGCATGTGATGGGTAAGAGTGTGACCCCTCAGGGGTCAGACTGCTTGGGTTTGAATTCCATCTTTATGAGTTACTAGTTCAGAGACCACAGAGTAAATTACTCAATTTTAGGGGTCAGTTTCCCCCTATGTAAGATGGAACACAATAATAACACCCACATTGGCATATCCTCAGGGCTACTTTGAGAGCTAAGTGATATATTCCATATAAAGTTCTTAGAGCAGCACAGTGACTCACAGAATCATAGTACATGTTCTGTATATGTGATTGTCTATTTTGTCCATCGGTCCATCTACCCATGCATTTCAGAGAATTATTCCCTAGTTGTATAGAGAGAACAACCTACCTGCCACCTTCTGCATGTGCCCTTTCTCATTTCCTCTTGCTGTCATCATTTCTAAGGAGTGTAGAAAATCTCTTTGTTGGTGAAAATGCACGAAAAACAAGCTAAGTGAAGCTAGGTGTACTTTTTTTCTTTTGCATGAGCCATTGACTGTGTTTCTTAAGGATACACCATGTCTAGTTTCAAAAGTGCTAAGTGGGAGAGGTGAGATAGGGCATTTTTTTCTTATCAGATTAACAAGTGATTGAAAAAAATCGACTTTTAGTTTGAAAAAATTATCCTTTTAGTTAATATAAGTGTTAAAATTGATAATGATGCTAAATGATTGATTCTTATGTACTGGCACCTTCGTTTTTTTTTTTTTTTGTTTTGTTTTGTTTTGTTTTGTTTTTTTTTTTTTGCTTGCTCAGAAAATAATTTTCAATCGCTGGGAGACCCTCTGTAAAGTCTGGAACTGTGTTCTTCAATTATGTTTGGCTTTAACAAAATTTTTTTTTAATGTTTATTTATTTTTGAGAGAGAGTGTGAGGGGGAGGGGCATAGAGAGAGACACACACACAGAATCTGAAGCAGGCTCCAGGCTCTGAGCTGTCAGCACAGAGCCTGATGCGGAACACGAACCCACGAACCCTGAGATCATGACCTGAGCTGAAGGTGCCTGACTTAACTGACTGGACCACCCAGGCACCCCTGTGTTGGGCTTTTTAAAGACCTTCTGAAAGGAGAGCCAGGTGATCAGCAGTAGCCAACTTTGCTTAGGTAGTTAAAGCCCTGAATGAAGATAGTGGCATTGCACACAAATAACATAATTTTTAAAATTCCAGTTAGTTAACATACAGTGTATTGTTAGTTTCACATGGAGAATATAGTGATTCAACACTTCCATGCAATACCCAGTGCTCATCACAAGTGCTCTCCTTAATCCCTATTACCTACCTAACCGATATCCCCCACTCACCTCCCTTCTGGTAACCATCAGTTTGTTCTGTGTAGTTAAGAGTCTGTCTCTTGGGTTGCCTCCCTCTCGCTGTCTCTTTTTTCTGTTTGCTGGTTTGTTTCTTTCTTAAATTCCACCTATGAGTGAAATCATATGGTATTTATCTTTGTCTGACTGACTTGTTTCACTTAGCGTAATACTGTTTAGCCCCATCCATGACTTTGCAAATGCGCAGTGTAATTTTAAGAATTCTCATTTACATACGAAGAAGGTAAATGACATACACGGATTGAGGGCATTGATGAGTAGGCTAAATAAAGCCTTGCAGAAAGAAATTAAATCATTCCTTGTTGCGGAACTTGCCATCAGAAGCAAAATCTTGACAAAGATCTTCAAAATCAGTAGTGAAACAGTAGTATTACTGCCATTAGCTGAGAACTGATGAGAGAGAGGTTTGCATAGATACCTCCTTATTGCTTTGAAATCTAGGAAGAAAAATAACTTGTACCTAGATGTGCCTTTGAGACTTAATGTAGGTCTGTGTTGTCCTATGGCTGCACGTAATTATTAAGCACTTGAAGTGTGGTTGATCCAAATTGAGATCTACTCTAAATATAAAATACAGATTTCAAAGACCCAGTGTGAAAAAGAATATAGAACATCTCCTTTATTTATAAAAGTCTGTCTCTAATTGTATTGATTATATGTGGAAATAATTATTTTGGATGTATTTGGCTAAATAAAATACATTGTCAAAATTAATTTGATGTGGTTCTTTTTACCTTTTTAATGTGGTTTTTAGAAAATTTTAAATTACATTTGTAACTTGCATCATATTTCTAGTCAATGTTGCTCTAACATTTTATGTAAACAATACATTTGCATAAAAATGGCTATACCACAAAATTGAAAAAAAACTCAGCCCAGTACCCCATCTCTTTCCCCAGTGGTAACCATTATTAACAAATTCTTGTGTATTCTTCTGTTTTTCTGAGCATACTATTCTCCTAAATACGGGAAAAAAAATTTTTTTAAGTTTATTTATTTATTTTGAGAGTGAGAACTCAGGGGAGGGGCAGAGGGAGAGAGACGGGGAGAGAATCCCAAGCAGGCTCCACACCATCAGCTCGGAGCCTGACGTGTTGCTTGAAGCCACAAACTGTGAGATCAGTATCTGAGCCAAAGCCAAGAGTTGGGCGCTTAACCCACTGAGCCACCTAGGTGCTCCATTTGCTTTTAAGTACATTTTAAAAGAGAATAGTCATAAAAGCTACTGTATCTTAATATAGATTTTTGGGTTAGGGTGGGTAAAGAGTACCAAGTGAATTTCTGTCTGCCTTTTTGTCTCAGTTATTCACACTTGAGGGAAGTCTAATTACCGATTCTCTGTTCCCTTAAAGAGACACCATCATTACCTGCAGGAACATCAGGACCAGTGCTGAGGAGGAATTAATTAATTTTCATTGAATTTGTAGCATCAATTCTTTTAAATGGTTTAACCGAAAAAACTGACTCTTACTGATTGTGCTAGTAGTTAACATTTTGTAGTGAAAGAAGACTATTATTAATTGTTGGCAAACTTTTCAGATTTTCTACGGTAGACATTTTAAAGCAGTTTTGTTTCTGTTCGTCTCATTTTGAAATTAATGTTGATGTAATTGCTGATCTGGTAAAAATGGGATAGAATTAACTTAATAGCATTATAGAAAAGTCATGATATAAAGGAAGGGATGATACTGTAGTTGATAGAGTCACTGATTTTTTTAAACATGTTTTGTACACTATTCTAAGCACATAATAAGTGCTCAATAAATAATGATTAAAACATGTATCAAATTGAATAGTAGAGCATTGATGATCACTTGATAATTTGTCTTTTTTCCAAATTGAGAAGATAACTTTGTCAACTATCAAAATATGATGTTGATGGAAATACAGATATTAGAAACTTTTTCACCCATATATTTGCATTCCTTCTGTTGTTATTTTTTTTTAAAGCATTGCTATTTAGTATACACTTGAAAAGAATATGCATTCTCTATTTGTTGTGTGGAGGGTTCTATACATGTCCATTAGGTAAAAATTGTGTTCAAATCTATAGTCTTACTTTTTTTTTTTTTTTACCTGCTGCGTCATCTACTAGTTACTGTAAGAGCTGTGTGCCTGTATTTTTGACAGTTTTTGCTTTATATAGTTTGTGGCTGTGTTATTAAATGCATACAGGTTGAACATTATATCTATTCCCGTTGACTGAATCTTTTGTTATTATCATGTAGTTATCTTTAATGATACTCTTTAACATAAATTTTGTTTTGTCAATATTAATATAGCTGCACCAGCTTTCTTTTGGTAAATGTTCGCTTAATTGCATTTTTTCCCATCTTTTTATTTTTGGTCTTTCTGTATTTTAGTGATTTTGCTGTATCTCCTGTAGACAGTATGTAGGTGGGATTTTAAAATTCTGTCTATCAATAATGTGACTTAAACTAGCAAGTTCAGTTCAAATTACACATATTATGATCACTTCCATATTTAGAATTATTTCTGCCATTTTGCATTTTGTGCTTTTTGTCTCCCCCCACCATTCTCCTGTTATTTTCATTTTCCTCCTTTTTTTTCTAGAACCTAAATGAAGCGGCCTAGACTTTGCCATTGTCTTCTCTTTTTATTCTGACAACTACAGTGGTAATGCAAATGAAGGGTTTTGTGCAGGCCCTTTGTCGCGCATTGTAGTTGCTCAGTAAATGTTACATCAGTTTTTCTGTGTTTACTCACATTGGTATAATGCCTTGAGTATGACCTAGTGCTTAACAGTGTTATTTAATTTGATTCTGTAACAATCATTTGGCATAAGGTGTTATATTTCCATCTGCCTGTGAGAAAAATCAACAGCTCAGCGAGGTTATATTGATAAAGTCAGTATGCCAGAGTAGAGTTTTACACGCTGATGTTCTGATTCTAGGTAGTGTTGTAGTGGTTATTGACATGGCTGTTGTGAACTATTAAGTGCAGATAAATATTGGAGACTGGGCCTTATTTGCATCCTTGGAATAGTGTTTTATTTTAAGAGCACGAGAATATTAACATTCCAGTTAAGAGTACTTGACAGTGCTTTCTTCACAGTTTTATGGTGTTGGGTATTACTTTACTGATTTTGATAAATCTCGTTCTTATTGCTCTTCATGTGCTTAGTTTTAAGACATAGAAATGTTTGCAGGTAAGTCAAGTTCAGTAATGTGTGCATTAGACTAACAGGTTGAACCAACATCACTGTGATCATTTGATTAGATCCTTCTTGTGTGATCCTTTAGGTTAGGTACTTAACCTTTACAGAAGATATGGAGATAAGTTATTTGATCTGAAGTTAATACTGTATCATAGTTTCACACATTTTTAAAAAGAGAAATAATCAAATTGACATATTAGTGCAATTGGCGGGTTTGATTCTTAAATGTGTTTGAATGTAGACTACCCAGTGTTATTTTTACGCTAACCCTCCTTTTCCCACCTCTTGGCATAGACATCTGAGCTCCTAGTAATTTAAAAATTCTGATAAATGACACTTGATAAATGTTGTGATGCTGTGAATACTGATAAGCACTAGAAATTCAGTTGGCGAAGCATCAATTTCACACCTGAGACCTCAGCTCAAAGTTTAGGTTAAAGGTTTGCCTCGAATCCGTAGTCTTTTTCTCAGGTCCCCTGAAAAATGCAGTGATTTCTAACCACATTTTTCTTCTGCATCAAATCCAGGCAGCACTCTGAATCATTAAATATTAAACCTTATATTCAAGAACATTATTCACTCATTAATATTGCATTGCGGCCTAAACTGCATTGTTCAAAACATTTTAGGATGTTATGCAAGTCTGTCAAAATATATTAACAAACTTAGTCATGTTGAACTAAGCAAAAAAATGACAAACTGTTTGCACCACAAACGTGTTGCAGTTAAATTTTTGTACAATGTAAGCATTTTGAGTTGGGATATTTGGAAATCACGGTAAAGATAAAATGAATTGCAGCGGAAGCCAGATGGAATGAATATTCATCTTCCATGTAACATCTGCTATATATCTTAATGAAATTTATAGTTATCCCTGAAATTTTTCTTTCTTGACAGTATTTATTTATCTTTAAAATTATTTTAACTAGGGGTTCAATATGAGTTAGTACAATTCTAGCTGCTTATAAAACTGAAATATCTGATTCAGGGACCATTTTTCAAATCTCCATGATGGCTATCATTGCTGCAAAATCGGAGCTAGATGGGCCTCCTGTGAACTGTGGGGTAACTGGACACTTTTGATATTCGGCAGAGTGTAAGAGAGTGATCGAGTTCAAGCCTTGGTCTCTGTGACCAAATTTGTTCTGGATTGCTGTGAACGCATCTGGTTTCTTGCTGCTTTTCACAACCCTGTTAGTTACAGTGAGAAGCCATAAAATTCTTTCCATGAAGGAAAATGACAGAAGCGTTTTTGTGTCAAAAATTGTTCCTTCTTAAAAAAAAAAAAAAAACAAAACCCTTTTTCTGGTGCAATAAAGAAAAGTAAAGTAGTAAAAGGTGTGAAAATGCACAATTGAGGAGATGCGTTGTTTTTTGTGCCAATACCATAGCGTATCAGCTTTATCTGAAGTATGCTTACATTGATTATATGTTGGTGTTTATTGACATTTAATGGATTAGAATTTAATGAGGGAGATCAGTAAGAGAGTGTAGGTTGATTTTAAAACATCCTTGATTACTTAAATATTTTTGAACAGAGGATGAATTAATTTTCCTGTGATATGTGGATCCGAAACTATGTAAGTAGCCCATGGGCTCATCGCTAAGATGATGAACATCTATAGCTGTTATTTCAAAAAATGATAGAAATGGGCATTGTGAAGTAAATAATGAAGGTGGCGTAGCGAATTCCTGCTGGCTGAGAGTTAAATTATTCATTTTGTTGGTTTAGCTAACACGGTTCGTGCTGCGTGGGATTGAAGCACGATGTCAGTGACTAATATTGCATAATTAAAAAGCCTTAGTTCCTCAGGCCTATAATAGAGTTGAAATTTAGAAATGGTTGTTAACATCGTGGAAATACAGTTTTATTTGTATAAGTAGATGCGGTTTACCTAATCATTTTGAAGTTTTTACGTTATTAAACATCTGTGTAACACGAAGGCAGTACGCCCAAGACGTTTTTAACTGTGGTTAATGTTGGAGTTCCTTGCCCCTGCTTTGCGTACCGCCCGCTGTGTTGTTCTTCTGGACAGGCTGCCCGGGAGTCAATGGTGCGGTTCCAAAGCCCAAGGAGCACACTCCCTCCTCACTGCAACACTGCAGCTGCTTTTCTCACTTAGAATTATGTTGCAGATCACTGAAGGGGTTCAGGAGGCTCCCCACCCCTATAACTACTAAATTTGAGGGACTGCATAGCTATTTGCATTAACTGAGACGTTAATGTTAAGTTATTACCTCTGCGGCCTTAGTAACTCTAAAGAGAAAAAGACCTAACGCAGACCCCTTTGAATTTCTCTGTTCTTTTACCCATGGTATTTTGTAGTCCTAATCAATGCGCCTGTAATCTTTGGTTTATGCTTCTCTTAATGTAATTTTATATGCAGATTATACCTTTGGAATAGTGCTGTAGCAGTATTTCCCAACCTCAGGAGTCTGTGAGTGGGGGGAAAAAGAGTGGAAGCACATTCTGGACCATCTGTTAACCACTTGTTGCCACGTGATATCACTACCCGTGTTTGCTTTTGCAGTTGCATTATGGCCAAATGACAAAAGATGGAGGGGTCTGATGGGGAGGGAAGAAAGACTAGCTGTGTATGTTAACATTTGAATCAGACACTGGACATTTTGTTCAGAGGGGCTTTTTTAGCTAAGCATTTTGCTTCACACAATCAAGGTCACGTAGTATAGTTGACTAGCATGTGGTTTTGAGAGTCAGAAATCTAGAATACAAATCTTGTATTTTCCTATGTGACTTTGAGCAGTGTATTTAACTTCTCTCAGCTTTGGTTTCTTTAGCTCTGAAAGGTGAATAACTACTACTCTGTGGGTTTTTTGTGAGGATTAAATGAAATAATGTATGTAAAACACCTGTTAAAATACCTGGCACAAGGAGGTACTCCCTAAATGGCAGCTATTATAATATTATTAGTTGAAGATTATGCATATTTTTTCACTTAAAAGGCATAAGTTGTGCGTGAAACTCTTCAGTATTCAAAGTAACAAATGAAATGGAATAGAGAATGGAAGGAGCACATGGGTCTGAATGCCTTTTGTTAGAATGAATTGGAATTGTGTCGCCGTTGACTCCTTAAGTGCAAGGCCTACATGTCATGCTCTGTCTCCTGTGGGTTGATTCCTTGTTCCTACACTACGGTCTACATATTAAATTTGCAAAAAAGCACTTTTTAATGCGTTTTCATTTCAGACGATTCCATTTGTTTCTTTCATTTTTATCTCTGATGTGACTCCTGAATGGTAATAATTCTTATTCCTGAAGGTGCGTCTGTGATTTTACTTTTGAGTCAGAGATGGAAAATAATCAAGTGAGGGAACGAACATGAATCCGAGAATGACAGTAGGTGAAACCATACAGAAATTCACAGTTTTGGATCTTGTGCTACATCTTTGTGCCATCTCATTTTCTGTTTAAGGTGAAAATTAAAATGAAATCCAGTATATATACTGCTTAGTGTGGCTTTCAGATCAGTGTGTTTTTATTAGAGTTTGTTTTGTTCTTTAGCATGGTTTCTAGCGTGAATGCTAGAAATAGAACATCTGCCAGAGAATGAGTTTTTAGCTGATGAATAGTATCAGAGAGGCATGTAAAATGGTTGCTGTTACCTAGGGAGAGTGCATTGTGGAGCAGGCGTGGTGGGTGCTGAGGTTGTCTGTTGTACTTGCGTAGACCAAGGTGATTTGTAACAGAAGACCAGCTTGGTCTAAGGGTCAAGACCCCTTCAACTCTTGGTATTTCTTTTGAGGTTACAGAGCAGTTGAGGTGAAAAAATACAGGGCCATCTTTATTCATCTGTGAGGCTGATGGATATTCTTTCCTTTTCTTTTAATTAAAAAATGTTTTTGAATGTTTATTTATTTTTGAGAGAGATAGAGACGGAACGCAAGTGGGGAGGGACATAGAGGGAAACACAGAATCCGAAACAGGCTCCAGGCTCTGAGCTATCAGTACAGAGCCCTATGTGGGGCTTGAACCCACAATCCGTGAGATCATGACCTGAGCCGAAGTCAGTCATCAGACCGACTGAGCCACCTGGGGGCCCCATGGATATTTTTTCCTAAGGCCTGTATTTAACTAGCTCATAGTAAGAATGATGGCTGTGCTCAATGATGTAAAATTTTATTCGTTTTTTATTTTAGCTTAAAAAACTTTTTTAAAGTTTATTTTGAGACTGAGAGAGGGAGAGAGAATGAGTGAGCTTGGGGGAGGGGAGGGGTAGAGAGAGGGGGAGAGAGAGAATTCCAAGCAGACTTTGCACTGTCAGTGAGGAGCCCCCATGCGGAGTTCAGACTGATGAACCATGAGATCATGACCTGAGCCAAAATGAAGAGTCGGACGCTTAACCAACAGAGCCATCCAGGTGCCCTGTAACATTTGATTCTTTTTCTTTTTTAAAAATATTTTAATGTTAACCAACAGAGCCATCCAGGTGCCCTGTAACATTTGATTCTTTTTCTTTTTTAAAAATATTTTAATGTTAACTTATTTTTGTGAGAGAGAGAGAGAGAGAGAGAGAGAGAGAGAGAGAGAGAGAGAAAGAGTGTAGGCAGGGGAGGGGCAGAAAGAGAGAGGGAGACATAGAATTCAAAGCAGGCTCCAGGCTCTGAGGTGTCAACACAGAGCCCCAGGCGGGGCTCGTACCCACAAATTGTGAGCTCATGACCTGAGCCAAAGTTGGACGCTTAACTGAGCCACCCAGGTGCCCCTAAAATTTGATTCTTAAGAGGCTGTTGTAGTGGATTTTGTTGTAGTGAATTTCCATAGTTTTTTGAGAACAAAATTTGTCTTTGCAGCATATACTTCTTTGGTCGAGGGGGAGTGGTTGTCTTTCTGTTTCATGTACAACTTCATTAGACTCTTAAGCTTTCCAAAGAGGATGTCACTCTTCTCTCAGGCTGACCTTTGTGTCAATTGACTGTTTGTTTCACCAGGATTATGGAATAGGTGCTTGCCATGGAATTTAATCTTGAACTTACTACTGTGCAATATTTAATCAAAGCAGTGCTCTGCAAGATAGGCATTCTGCCTATTCTTTGATTCCCTAAGACCTGTCCTTCAATTGTGCTTGATTATTTTTAGCTGCAAAACTGGGCCACGCTATTCTGTCCTTATGTGAAATTGCTCTTATTTGATTGTTTAGGTGTTAATGGTTTTCACCCTGTATATATTACATATGTATGTATAAAGTATACATAACGACTTCATGGTATTTATAGTGTGGGGAGCTATGTTCTACCTCAAGTTTTCTTTTTAGGAAAATGCAGCTTATAGTGAAGAGGTGATATAGGGAAATTTTTTCTATAAGACTTAATTTCCAGTGCCCTAGATTGCTTCATCCAGCACTTTTTAGTGTTTAAGGAGTGTTTAACACTCTTTGGTGTTAAAAAAGAATAAAAATACAAGAGAAATTTTAGAAGTGGAGAAGATTTTAAGGAGTTGGAGGCTTGATAGCATTGAAAGCGTCTCCACTGACCTCTCATTTCAAGTTCGGTCTCGTTCCCTGCCGTCCCTGGTGAGAAGAGCATGTGATGGACAGATGTGAGCCAGTGGGCTAGCTTTGGCATAGCACAAGGATCACCAGGATTGTCCCCAGTCTCTCTGAATGCTTCTCAGAGAACCTTTTGGCTTCCATGTCCTTGTCAACTGGTCTGGGAGGGAGATGGGAACAGAGAGATTCTCACCTGGTTCCCTTGACAGGGGGCTGAAAACTTTTCGGCTGGTGATATACCACTAGGCCCCGGGGGTGGAGACTGCCTTGTCTCCTACCATTGAACGGGTACCTCCACTTAACGTAGCCCTGCAGCTGGGCCTATACCCTGGTGAGCGGGCAGATGAAAAGGGGGCACTTGCTGGACACTGCAGCCAGGTAGACAAATGAAAGGAGCCCTCAGAAAAGGTGCTTCCATCAAGAACTGTTGCAATATTTCAGTGGTGCTTTTGCTGTTTGTAGCATTGGCAGCGACTGCCACTCGATTGTGGGACACGTCGATCTTAAGGTGCATCTTGATTTTATACATATTGAAGGATGGGGAAGATAACCCATGCAGGTTATATTTGATGAAATAAACTAAATTGTAGATGGAGATAAATGGAAGAGACCGAGGAACAGTTGTAATTAAATGGTGTAACACATTTCGCTGAGTTGAAGACAGCCTGGAGTCTGCACTTTGAAAGGCCTCTCTATTTAGGAAGGTTGATGAGAGCAGATGCACCCCTATTCATAGACGCTAACATTTCTCAACTTTAAGGATAAAGAGAAAATCCGATAAGCTTCCTAACAGAAAGAACCACTAATTTATAAAGAAAATGGAATCAGGCTGGTATAGCCTTTTCTTCTGCCAAACTGTAAGCTAGAAGGTGGAATAACTCTCGGGATTCCTGAGAAAAAGAACTGTAAGTCCAGAATTCTGTGTCGAGCTCTCATTTACCTGTCAGGTGAAAAAAAGGGCCTATGGGCATGCAAGGGTTTCGAGCATTTATTAACGGTAACAGCTAGCAGCCAGAATCCATTAAGGAGACAGAACTCATCAGTTGCTTTTACAGAGAGAATTTAATAGAAGAATTGTTAATGAAGTATTTAAGAGCTGAAAAGGCAGGGAAAAAACAACTCACAACAAAAAAGAGCCCTTAGACAGTGCTGTAGACATAGATGGTTCACATTATATTTCTGTTAATTAGAATTTATCTAGTAGCCATGTCCAAAAAGCACAAAGCAATAGGTGAAAATAATTCTAAGGTGTTTTATTTCCCCCCGTGTATCCCAAATATCATTTTAACGTTTAATATTAAGTTATTAACGATATATACCACATTCCTGTTTTCATACTAAGTATTAAAAATCCAATGTGTACTTTATACTGAAAGTGCGTCTCTTGTAACAGCCACATTTGTGTGGCTATTATTGACTGTATCACACAGCACAGCTTGAAGGTGCCCCAGACTTAGCCCTGGTGGGAAGCGGTGGCAGTTGTTAAACATGGAAGTTTGCAGGAGGGGTTCTTACTGCTGCTCAGCCTCTGAGGAGGAGGTGCCCCGTGGCTGGTGGTGATCCTATCTCTGAGCTTAGAGGAGAGGCCAGTGTTGCTGGGACTCAGATTTTGAGGAGCGCCCTGGTAGGCAGGGCTGGTGTCTCCAGACTGGGGTACAGTGAGGTTGATTTTGCAAGTGTGGGCAAACTGGATTAAATAGTGAGGCCCGAGTGATGCTGAAAGGCATAGACAAGCAAACAGGAGAGTGGCTTTTTCTTCCCCTAGCTTTGCAGTCTCCCTCTGGCACCCTCTATTGGCAGAACCCAAGAGGGACCCAACCGCAGAGCAGAAATGTGGTGTAGAGACTTCCAGCTCTCAACATCACAAAAGTAGATAGAAGAGGGATGTGAAGCTAATAGTTGTAGAGAAATATCTGATGCAGTAGACTATCTTAGGAAAATACTTAAAAGAATTCTAACGAAATTTCAAATGACAACAGAGATCTCAATATAGGGAAAGGTGGAGAGGAGAAGTTCCCATGAGGAACATTTTTATAATGTGTACATGAATGATAGAAACGTCTAATAAGGATAGTATTAACACCGATGCTTGAAACTGGGGAGAATCCTTGAAGAGAAAACCCACGAATTGTATGAATTTGAAAACACTGAACCCTTAGCTAAGAGTTGGGTTGAGGGGAAAAGTCACTGTATTCAAATGATTTCATCTGACTGAGTTTGCAGAGGGTAGTGGTTGAGAAAATAGTAGGAGTTTTGTTTTTAAACTGTAGTAGGGGGAAAAAGTGTCTGAACAGGAAAAGGAATGGCCACTAATTGCATACAAAAATACTGTAGATCTTTTTGAGAGGTGAAGAGAATATATAGTATATAACTGGGAAAACAAGGAAGGGGGAGAAAAGGAGATAATGACAAGGTAAAAATAATAGTAAACATAAAATGGAAGAAATAAAGGTAAGTGTATCAATTGTTATACTGTTGATAATTGTGGCTGGCCACATTGCCCATTTAAAGATCAAGGCTGCCAGATTGTGTTAACACACAGACACATTCACCTACCCAGATTGTGTTAACACACAGACACATTCACCTACCCAGAAGCTATGTATTATATGATGTATGCTTAAAACAATTTGTTTTAACCTTAATAAGTTAAGGTTAAAAATTAATGGTTGGGCAAAGTTGTCTCACACAAACAGAAATCTGAGAAAGGTACAATTCAAGGTTGTAACCGCTAACCAGAATAAAGAAGCACGATTATGTGACGATAACAGGCACAGTTTACAAAAACAAGTCATTATTAACCTTTATGCATCAAATTAACAGCTCAATATATGAATCAAAAACAATGAGAAATTCAAAGACTACTTGATTAAAAAAAATAAAAGACTTTGTGTAATCATTCTTAAAAATGTTTACCCTGGGCTTGACGGAGGAATCCTCTAAGCTTTAACATTAAAGCATCTCCCATAAAAGAGATGGATTGAGTCAGGTGAGGTGTGCATCTGTATGTTCCAGAGGCATAATGCCGGTGGAGGGTGAGAGGTTGTAGTTTGGTTCAAGCTTGAAAGTTCTTTGAAATAGAAAAGAAGTATTGATTATTTTCCTCTGCAAGTCTTAGAATGGAGAATGGTAATGTCTTCTCTCTCACTCTTATCTGGCCAAAATTTCCCCAGACTTCCCACCTTAACAAGGGCATTAATTTCAAAATATGTGTCCTGGCACAATGTGTCTTTTATGAAGAAGAAATCTAAATTCAATCACCGTAAAAGGCTTGATGTGTGTTCTGTATACTAGAGGATATGAAGATGCTGTCATTTCTTCATAGTTCAGAATCTTCTTTATGCAGATACCCCTGTATCTTAGGTCACTGAATCAGGAGTGTTGTGGTTTTCTGTCTTCAGCAGGAAGTCATCTCACACTGCCATCTCTCCCTGGCTCAAGCTGCTCATGTGGGCTGATGAGAGGGATTTGTCCCCGAGATACCTGCGTTTGTATCCAGTGGACTCTGTGGTTGCCCTCCTCCAGCATCTTAGTACGTAAACCCCTGCAGCACCCACAAAAACAGTGCTAGCAAGGGGAGGGGTATAGATACTTTCTAGACAAGAAACAGGTCACACAAGGTGATTTCTTCCTCCTACTTCTGTGAAACAGCTGGTTTTCAAGCCCTGCTGATAAGCCACAATTTAATGGTGTCTCTACCTCCTTACTCTTGCCACTGTTCATTTGTATTTTGAATATTGTGACAAGTGATGTAACCTTTAAAGTAAATAGTTGATTTTGGTGTAAGATGTCTCTAAATATTCAGCCTAAGCCCATAAAGAAGTGGCCATAGGTCTTTCTGGGAGAGGGAAGACAGGGGTGCCTCAGGGTGTTGTGTAAGTTCCTCCCAGGGAGTTTAATTGTGAATTTCCAAGGGACAGAGACATTTATGAGCCATGGATATGGTGACATTAACTTGGGAATAAAATCAGAATTCTTTTCAAGTGTAAGTGTATTTTTCTGTGCAGTAGGAGAATGCATTTGGTAAGAAAATGGTATCAGAAAGCCACACAGGTAGAACTTGTTCCCAAGTAAGAACTGAAATAGGGACTCTAGGTACAAAATAATATATGATGTGTGATGGGAGGCAGTCATTGGGTGGGGGCAGGGATGAAAACCGATTAGGATTATGGCTACAGGTAATCCCCAGTAAAAGTTGTGGGTTTCCAGTTATGGGCTGAGTTTCACCTCCAGCATCATTTTGAAGTTATGCAGGAAAATGTCCAGACTACAAGTAAATTTGAGTGTATACTAAAATCACTTAAAAAAAATGTTCTTCTGCAAAGAAAGGAGACCTTGATTGTTAAATTCTGAATGACATTTTAAATGATATTTATGTAGAAACATAGATGACAAAAATGAATGTCCTCTCAGTTATATTCAGAGCCAGGTCATAATGCTGGTTAAATAATACTAATTTACTATATGATTTGTGAGATTGCGGTCATTCAGCTTTCCAAGACGGTGCCATTTATTGCTAAATCACCATTATATAAAGAATACCTATGTTCTGTAATGCTAAACTATGCTTATAATCTGTATTCATTCTTTCAAAAATATTTGTTGAATACCTGCCAAGAGCTAGGCACTATTTAACTTACATAAGCTTTGGTGTTACATAACTTCTCTCTGTCTCTGCTTCCTCATTCAAAATACAATAATCGATTCCATAAGGTTTGTTGTGAGTTATGCCTGACAAGTGCCTAGACCTGTGCCTGGCACAGAAGTCAGCATTATTAAATGCTAACTCTTTATCTGTCGCACATCTGTATATTCCATATAGGTATATATAAATGTCACATAGGACACATAGCTATTATATAAATGGTATATTAATGTGTGTTTACCTTCATGCGTGTATTTTGGAACCTCAGTGCACAGATATCTCTTCCAGTATTTGAAGTAATTTGAGCAGAGAAGTATTAAGCTTGCTCTGTACTTTATAAAGTCTCACTAATAAAAAGTTGTATACTTGTTCCATCATTATTTTTAATAGTCTAATAATCAGTTCGTTGAATTACCAGCTCAGCTTTTCTGTTTAAAAAATTAATAGTACACAGTATTTTGAATGCTGGTTCAGCATGTTCTGACAAAGTATGATGCATTAAAATAAAATTCATCATTAGCATTAGAAATGACCTTTGAGGTTGTAGTCGCTCATTTTTCTCTTGCAGTGTTTGAAACAGTCTGAGTCAAGTGCATTGCAATACTTCGCAGATATTGTCTGTGTATAATGGTCACAGTTCAATTGTAGATCAATCATTTCATCAAGTTACTGTATCTCTAACAATCTTCATTTCCCGTTTATTGTTGCCCATTATCTGAGGTTCTTGTTATTGTTCCTCAGTAATATAATGGCCTTATACATTAAATTATAAAGTAATTTTCTAAGCTAGAATTGTATGGAATTACTTACGTGTCAACCCAGATGAAGATAAATCTAAGTGTTGTGAATGGCCACATGAGCAGTGTGCAGGTTCAGAGAAACATATAGGGCCACTGAAAGCCACACCACTTTGGGGAAAGGCTGGTAATAATTTTGACTTTGGCAAAATCTGACTTGATGTAGTGGAAACAAATAAAAAATGAGGTTTTAAAAAATAATTATGAATAATATCAGATTTAAAACCTGTCCGTGTATGACCACAAAGTAAGTGATGTAATAGAAACGAATTCCGGTAGAGGGGTGACTCTTTAGGACATTTAAGAGCATAGCTTTGGAAATCCAATCAGGTTGTTCTCTGTCTCCCTCCCATGTGCTTTTCCACACCCCAGTCTTTCTCATGTAAAGAAGGGGGATGACAGTGCCTCCTTCATGGAGGATAATGAGGTTTACTGTACAAAAAATGGGTAGCCAAAGCTATCTTTAAAATGTCCTTCCCACTTTCTTGAAATCTTTAGGTTCTTTGGAATAAAATAATAAAGGCTGGTTTTTACATAGAAACTGAAATAGGTAGGACTAGATTATAGATAGCTATGAAAGCTGAATATATGAGTAGTTTATTTTTTTTCCACTTAAAAGGAAAAATATAATATTCATTATAGGAGATTTGGCTGGTTTTTAGAAATTCATTTTTCTGGTGTACTTAAGTCTCTCACCTGATGGAGAATAGACTGAGAAAAAGAGCGAAGTTGCTAGAGCTTGAGGTATAAGGGCAGAGCTGACTGGTATTTGTTTCATTAAGCTTAGGCAAGCTATCCAATTACTTAATGCAAATAAGAAAAGTTTACACTAAACTCCTACTTCTTTGCTTAAAACTCTAGAGAATTTAAATGAGGAGAGATATGTATTTAAAAGAAGGAGATTTAAATGAAACTTAAATCAGGGGCTTAATGTAGAATAATATTAGACCAGGAGATCTGAAATAATAAGTGGGGAATGCCAGTAAATAAAAAGGGAATGTATTCTCCAAAATATTTGGTTTGGCTAGTTTTATTTTGAGATAATTCTTAAAGCTTTGGAAACCCAAGTTAATAATGCAATAATAGTGCAAGTTTTATCTCATACCCTCTTTTCACCTAAGAGGGACCTTAAAAGTAAAGTGCTGCCTTCTGTTGTCAATGAGCACTTCACTCTTGTTTCCCTAGTGGAGTGTTTACCGAACGACCTGGCTTCTGGTGTGCAACTCCACCATTGGGCTGGTAGCATTCAATGAGGTCCAGAAAACAGGCTCATCTCACTTGGCGCAAAATACGAGGAAAATTAGGTGATCATACAGCCGTCTACCTTTCATAGACGGCCATTGAACAGAGTAGCTTGGTGGAATAATAAAAGCAAGGGCACCCGAGAGGAAGCTCAGAAAAGAATTGGGAGCTTCTGAGAATACAGGCAGTTTTTCTTTGCAAAGCAGTTGTAAAATGTTTTAAATGAATCAGTGAAAGAGGAAACTTAATTAGAAGAAAGTATTGCTATAAATGAATTTCGTGGAGGAGAGATTTGGGGAAATTAGGAAGATTACAATATAGAAATTTTTAATCTGTTGCTTTTACTTCCGAAGTAAAAAGGAAACCTCATTTAGTGACACCATCTATCTGAAATCTGCCCTCCAAAATAATATGTCAGTAAGGAAAACTTCTAAAATTTTCTAAAATTCTTTTCTAAAATTGCAAAGGCCATTCATTTTAAATCCCCTTTCAAGCCTTGCACTAATTTTTATTGACAATTGTGTGTGTGTTTGTGTGTGTCTGTATGTTTTAAAAGCGTTCCCTCGGTGACCCTAAATATGCCAGCCATTGGTGCCTGAGACAGCAGTCACAGAGCTCTAAAGAAAATGCTTTCTCAGATGTTTCCTCTAAAACTCATTCTCCTTCCCAAGGTTCCTCAGTTAATATCCTCTAGATTTCAATTCACATCCATATAGTTTCATAGCAACCTCACTTAAAAAAAAAAACAAAAAACCATCAGAGTTTAAGCTTCATGAGGATAAGGACTGTGTGTCTCTTGTGCTCACCATTTTGTTCTCAGTAATCACAATAGTGTCTGATACTCCGTAATTATGTATCGAATGAATTTGTGAATCCCATTTTTTCTTTTCTTTTTCTTTCTTTCTTTCTTTTTTTTTAATTTTGAGAGAGAGGAAGAGAGAACCCATGCAAACAGGGGAGGAGGATGGGGGGAGTAGAGATAGATAAGGAAAATCCCAAGCAGGCTCCGAGCTGTTAGCTCTGAGCCTGACGTAGGGCCTGAACCCATGAACCATGAGACCATGACCTGAACTGCAATCGAATTGGACTGAGCCACCCAGGCGCCCCTAGTACATGGTTTTTATTAAGTAGTGGGAAAGTCTAAGGATGACACAAGAAATAGAAGTGCCCACTGAGTGAAAATTTGGAAATGATACTTCTTAGTTTCATTTGTCCCCTACCACCACCTTTCTTAAGAGTTTGTACAGGATGAGGAATAATGTATTTAATGTATGATGTTTGTAAAACTTGTACCTGCAAGTGGCCTTAAGATGGTACAGTCCAACCTTCACATTTTAAAGCTGAGCAAACAGGTTTATTAGATTGTACAGATAGATTAGTTGCTGACAGGTAATAAGAATTTGTTCTGGCCCTACCGCCAGACTTTCTGAAGATGCAGGTCTATTTGTAATGGTGAATAAAAGTGGCTAAGAATTTATTAAGAAGGGGAAATAATTTTCTTTTTAGTCACTTTGTGCCCATCTAGTCTCTCTGCAGCCAAGAGTCCAGCACAACTAGGTGCTGATATTCCAGAGGCTCTGAAGTATTATGGAGTATAGAATTTCCATCTACAATAAAAGTATTATAACGTCCTTCTGTTTTAGGGTATTTCGTGTAGTCTGGGACTATATCACACTTGTGACACTTGCAACCCGGTGGCTTGGCTCTTGTGGGGTTCAGCTGGTCTCGCCAGTTGTTTTGTAAATCCCTCAGTCTTCTATGTTCTGCAGCTGGTTTCCCTCCATCCCTTCCTCCCCCCGTTTCTTTTCTTCTTCTTTTCTTCCTTTCTTTTCTTTTCTTTTCTTTCTTTCTTTCTTTCTTTCTTTCTTTCTTTCTTTCTTTCTTT